>NW_021605170.1:1337717-1429239 GCF_004785775.1 Grammomys surdaster | reverse complement strand
CTCTCTCCCTCTCTCTCTCTCTCTCTCTCTCTTTCTTTCTTTCTTTCTTAGCAAAGGAGACATGGTTCTGATGTTGATGCTGTAAAAATAAAACCTTGGACAGAAAATAAAAAGCCGTGTTGGGCGTATCACTCTACTAATCAGAAGATGAGATCTGATGGATTGGGAGCATCAGGACATGCATCAAGCACTAACAGAAACAGTATAAATAAAGCCTCCAAGCATGGTGACAGTACAAAAATGTCCAAAGTTATGAAAGAGGTGAAAGCTGGGGGGAAACATATCTCTGGCAAGTCTAAAACTACAGTAAAGCCCCAAACAGAAAACAGTGATCATACGAAGTTAGAAGGTCTGTCATCCACAGTTGTGGGAAGACCAGCAAGAGTAGCAGCAACTGGACGGAAGGACCCAGTGCATGGAAAAGGAATCCAGAACCAAGAAAGGGAGACCACAGGAGCCAGGCCCAAGGCACTCACTGCAAACCTGAACGTGCAAGCCAGAACCAAGCCTTTACAAACACTGAGAGAGAAAGATTCCACATGCCCCGCCACTGTGGGGCCCTCCAATAGATCTACAAATTCCAGCACAGAGCTTCTGGCCTCCACAGGCTCTGTGGATGAGACAAAAGAAAATGGATCAGTAGAAGACAAATCTTGTGATGAGAAGCCGTACGTTAGTGATTCCCCAGGACCGACAGTAAACAATGGAGTAATGTCAACTCTAGGTGGGTTTTAGCACTCTTATTTTGTTCGTGTGTGTGTGTGTGTGTGTGTGTGTGTGTGTGTGTAGGGCGGGCATGGCTCTACACACTCTAGACAGGAAATCTACACCAGCAGCTCAGCACTGCAAATGTTTGTTTGAGATAAGACCTCTCCACCAGTCCATGCTGGCCTTAGACCTGCTCGGTCGCTTAGAACACTCTTGTACTTCTGATCCTCCTGCCTCTGCCTCACAGGCACTAAGACTACTGTTGAGCCCCAGCATGCCTGGTTTATGTAATGCTAGAGATGAAGCACTCTACTAAATAGGCTGCATCCCTAGCCCTGAGGTCTTAATTTTTAGTAGCTCCTAGTACTTAAAGATTCCTAGATGATCCTTGCATGCTAAAATGTGTTTTATATGGATATGTGCAAACTGAAATGTGTTCTCTCCCATATCAGCACTTGGTTTTTAGTGTCTAACTTGTATATTTATCCAATTTGTTATAGCAGTAAAGTCTCGACCAGTTTCAAGAGTTACCAATGGAACATCCAATAAAAAAAGCTTTATTCATGAACAAGACTCTCACATGAATAGCAGGTGGGACTCTTTTCAGCTCAGTGTTTCACCCAACTGTCTCTGCAAGCTATTTATATACTAATTTTTAGCTAAATGTTTTAAAAGATTTTTCTTTGTTTAAATGTATTTATGAAATTATGTTTTTAAACTCTCTTATTTCATATTTATATAAAATGAAGAAATGTAAAAGTTGCTTGCTATACGTAATGGCATGTAAAGTCATGCATTGACTTATGTGGACTACTCTCAAAGCTTGAAGGTTTACGAACATAGGTTTCTCTGTTTTCAGAAGAGATATGTTTCTGTTTCTTGACAAAATATATGCTCATATATGGTTGTGGACATATACGGGTGTTTGTAAGTTCACATCACAAATGGTTGTGGTTACACACGGGTGTTTGTGAGTTCACATCATGTATGGTTGTGGTTGTACATGGGTGCTTGTGAGTTCATATTTTATGGTGTCACTGTAATACTAAGTGCAATCATTCTTCTTAGTGTAATAAAAAGAGGGAATGGCAAAGGACTTAGTGATTCAGCACCACAGACAGCTGCGAAGAAAAGAGGGAGCAGCAATGGATACACAGCAGCTCAGCCCCAGACAAAGATTGCTCCTCCCACCCTGGCTCAAACTCAAGGTAAAGCTGCAGTGGCCCTGAGGGTTCTGGAGCCTGTGTCAGCTGGACAAGCCAAGCTCCAGCCAGATTGCCATTGCAACATAAGCAAGATAGGACATTACTTACTTACTGTGCAGGTGTCGCATATTCCTGAGGTAAAGTTCCATGGTTTGTAGATAGGTATTTTGGTACTAGGGAATTGATTTGGATTGTCCTGTTCTTTGTGGAGATAAATTTAAAGGAGCCAGTGACTGGTCTCTACTTCTGGTCCTTTTGTGGAGCATGCCTAGGTCTCTTGGAAGTTTCCTTGATGACTAGAGGAATGATGTTTGTGAAACTAGCACTGAAGAGTTGTTAAAGAACAGTAGGAACTGAGCAGCTGCGTGGAGACGGTGTTCCTCCAGAGCCTGTCCCCATGCTGCTGTTCCTCAGTGTTCCAAGAAAAATCAATGCTGGTTAGATTATATACTGTGCATGTAGCAGCCAGTTTTAAACATTACTTTCTTTCTGGGCTGAATGGCCCGTGCCTGTAGTCCCTTCATTGGGGAGATAAAGGCAAAGTGGTCCTTGATCTGCATAGTGAGTTCAAGCCAGTGCTAGCTGCATGAGACACTATCTCCAAATAAACAAAAAGGGAGAGGAGGAGGACAGAATGCAAGGAAGGGAGCTGAGGGAATGACTTTGTACATGAAGCTTAGGGGGAAAAGCCAAGGGCAGTGGAGCATACTTAAAATCTCAGCACTGGCCAGGCAGTGGTGGTACACGCCTTTAATCCCAGCACTTGGGAGGCAGAGACAAGCAGATTTCTGAGTTCAAGGCCAGCCTGGTCTACAGAGTGAGTTCCAGGACAGCCAGGGCTATACAGAGAAACCCTGTCTCGAAAAAACAAAAAATAAAAAATAAAAAATAAAAAGAATCTCAGCACTCGGAAGGCAAAGGTGGATGGAAGAATCCCTGAGGCTTGATCACCAGCCTCATCAGTAAGGCCCAAGTCCTGGTAAGAGACTGTGTCTCAAAAAGAACAGTGCGTGGCTCCTGAGGAGTTGATTCCTGTCAAGCTCACATGTGCGTGTGCACACATCATCACACAAGCATGCACACACACACACACACACTGAGACTGACCTCTGGCATGCTCACATGTGCGTGTGCATACACAGTCCCATACCATAAGCACACACATTTATTTTTTATGTATTAAGAACTCATGTGTAAGAGCAGCTTATAAAACCCAAAAATAATCTTGATTTACATGATGAATAAATATTGAAAGTCAATTGAAAATCAAGGCAGATGAAGTTACTCATATTCTAGTAACAGTTAGAACTAAGATATAAATGGTTCATAGGACTAGGGTCTCTCAGTGGTGGAATACTCACTTGTCTTTCACTGCTCCCTGGTTTCAGTCTCTAGAATCCCGTGCAGCCCAAGCACACACAGAACAAAAAGTTGGTAATTGGGGTTGGCAGATTTGAGTGCCCCAAAATTTTATTTCTAAGACACATAAATGGAATTTTAATTCTGAATCTCCTGTAGCCAATGATCTGGTTCTCACTACAGATCTGGGCTTGCCCTAATAAGCTATAACCATAATCATCCAGTATAAGTTTATTCCAGTTTGATGAGAAATGAATAACTTCAACAAATGTCCGTTTGTTTTTAGGTTAGTTCTTCTTTTCAGCTGTGTTGTTTTCTTTACTCCCTCTCCCAAAAAAGAACACTTCAAAGAGAAGACTTTTCTTGTTGTTTTTATATAAGAAAATCTGCTGTTGCATATTTATGTAAATCTAATTTTGGCATAACGATGAAGGCTCTTGGTGAAAAAAGATTCTCTGAAAGGGTTTTTAGTAAGATCGTAAAATAGTTCCTCTATATTTAAAATATTTGGAGTTTTTCACTTTATCATTGTTTATTATTTTTTGACTGTCATTATTAGGTGTTTCCCTTTGGTTGCGTTATCTATTTTATTTTCTCTAAAGTGATTTGAAAACATTAAATTTCACCTTAGAATTTGAGAGTACTTTGTATTTCTGAACTTTCTTAGGATCCCAAGGAGAGTCGCCGCACTCGGTAAAATCTTCAGTCTCTTCAAGGCAGTCTGATGAACATGTGACAAAGTTGAGGCATGGTACAGAGAAGCAGATACCTACGAGGAAAATTGTCAAGCAAGGACACACAGCTTTGCAGAAGGTTAATGCAAAGCTGGTACCAATGCCTAAAAGCTCAAGTCAGCCCAAGAAAGGTGGAACTGTGAACAGTAAAGACTCAAAACAAAAAGTGCTTCCTGGACAAGTCATGCTGCAGAGTCAGCGACCTTCCAAACCTGAGGCGGCCACCACACAGAAAAGCGTGCTTCATGGTATGAATGACAGCAAGAACCATGTTTTTAAACAGAGGTCTCACGAGTCCATGGTTACCCTTGCTGGTGACACCAGTAGTCCTGGAGCATCCCAGTCACCCTGCAGACCTCGGCCACAAAGTCCATTAGGCAGTCAAGAGAAAAAGAGACTAGAGCCAGAATGCCAAGCTAGGTCAACCCCGGGTGACTCAGTAAATCCTGAGCTGAGGGCAGAAGTGAGTAGCATAGAGCACAGTCACACATCTGATTACAAAGACACCAGTCAGTGCACTTGGAATCCAAACTGTGGGAGCATCGCTGCTCTGACATCTATGATTTCAAATCCAAATGAAAACTTGATAAACTCTAACATAGTTCATGATTCAGACTCAGCAAATGCAGACCAAGTCTATTTATCAGATAGAGAGAGACAAGCGGGGAGGAAAAACAAAGACACTGAACCAAGTATGAATTGTGTGAACGGGAAAGCAGCTTTACTGTGTGTTCCCAAAGGGACAAATGGTACCCAAAACTCTGCACAAGATGACAGCAGACTCACATTTCATGTAGAAGAACTGGCAGCTCAAAGCCAGTCACCTGATGACTGTGCTACAGAGTGTAGTGAATGTGCTACAGTCACCTCAGCTGTTTCTTCAAAAAGTGTTTTGGGACAACCATCAGAAAAAAATTATAAAAATATGGAAACATCAGAAACCCCAGAGAGCCAGGAAACTCTGGACGCTCCATTCATGGGTCCCTGGGATTTGAACACCAGTGCCACACATCAAAGAGAGAGTCCAGAATCCGACACTGGTAGTGCTACCACTTCTTCAGATGACATAAAGCCCCGCTCAGAAGACTATGATGCTGGGGGATCTCAGGACGATGAGGGCTCACACGACAGAGGCATCTCCAAGTGCAGCACAGCGCTGTGCCATGACTTTCTCGGGCGAAGCAGCAGTGACACCAGCACCCCTGAAGAGCTGAAGGTGCACGAAGGTGACCTCAGAGCTGAAGTCAGAGTGAGAAAGCAGGGTGGGGGTGACCTCCAGACCCAGTCAGCAAGTGATGACGAGATCCCTCGGAAGAAGCCAGAACCTTGGTCTCGATCTACAATAGTCTATCCCAGGGAGAAGGGAAGTGCTCCTCGGGGTAGCATCCCATCTGCTCAGGAAGTAGATCAGGTTTCTTCTTCAGCAGACGAAACGGAAGATGAAAGATCTGAAGCAGAAAATGTTGGGGAAAATTCCTCTCCATCCAACTCAGGTACTCAGCACATCCAGGGAATAATTAACTTAGCTTTTGAAGATGGAACTGAACATGAAAGTCGTGAGTTTTCTGCAACTAAGAAGTTCAGAAGGTCAGTGTTGCTCTCGGTGGATGAGTGTGAGGAAGTGGGGTCTGATGAAGGTGAAGGCCACACCCCCTTTCAGCCCTCCCTAGATTCTCTTTCACCGTCTGATGTTTTTGATGGCATTTCTTATGAGCATCATGGAAGGACAGGCTGTTCTAGATTTTTCAAAGAAAATGAAGCTATTGCTACAGAGCATAAACATAATAAAGGTAATGATGGGTGTAAAAATGGAAGCTTTCTTCTGAGTCCTGGGAGCAAAGACTTCCCAAGACAAGATAAGCAGTGTGTCTCAACAGATCAGAGGACCAGGTTAGATGGCTCGCCCAAAGGAAGCCAACAACTTTTTCCAGAAGATGAAGAAGTAACTAGTAAACATGTGGTAGCTCACGACTTTCAGCAGCACAGCACGTTCATAGATGGGGACACCAAGTCTCCAGAGCGGCCATGTCACTTGGAGCTCCATCAGAGAGAACTCGGCTCCAGCATACCAAAGATCAGCTCAACGCAATCTCTAGCCTCCTGTCCCAGCCAGGTGCTGCCTCAGGAAGGTCAAGTGAAAGAGAGCCATCCTGTACCTCCCAAGAGAGCTAATAATGCTGTGTTCTCAGGTAATGTACAGAAATAGAAGTTTAAAGTTATCTGTAGCCCTGGATGCTATATTTTAGTTAGAATATTTGAGCTACAGTTTCAACTTTTAAATGAGAACTTAAATTTATTAATAATATGAAAATGAGCTAGCTATTCATTATTTATTGTTTGCTTACAATCTTAGTGAATAATTAATATGTAGTGGAAAACCTTGTTTATTACACACAGATAACATGCTAGATCTTACCTGGAAAGGACAAGGACTTAGTTTGGTGTCATGTCTGATTTAATGTAAGCATTCTTGACTGTGAAGTTTTACGTTACATTGGATATGATTTATGGACTTGCTAGTATAGATCCAAGAGGGCTGTGCAATAAACATAGTAATATTACTGAAAAGCACTAAACTATTTTAACTAGATTAATTATAATTTATATGCATTTTACAGAGACTAAAACTTTCTTAGGATCAATATAATTCTATTCTAAGATTTTCAAGTGAAGAGATGAAGTTTCCTAAGCAATTATATTTAGAAGCAATGACAGTATATGACAAAGCCCAGACTTATTTCACATGCTAAGATAATTTTTTTGTCTAATTGTTTTGTGTTTATGTCTTTCTTATTTCAATAATTCAGACTAGTGACTTAAAATATGCAATAGTAGCTGGTTAAGTATTATGTATCATAATTTAAAAATAAAATATTGACCAGAAATCCCTATTTAGTAAAATTATAAAAGTAGGAGATCTTCCAAATTCATATTTTTTGTTTGTTTGTCCTGGTTCAAATCCTCCTTTGCATGTGCAATATACAAATAAGACTTTAGATACAGTGTATTTACCCCCTACCCCATGAAACCAAGTTACTTTATAGATACCTTTAGATAACTGTCTTTTTTTTCTTCCTTGAGTTTCTATTGTAGTGAATTAGATTTATGTGTACTTTTATGTTTGTGTTTTAAATAATTTGTTTTCTGTATTCTAAGTTTTCAAATTAAAATATGGAAAATTATTGTTAGTTACCTACATTGATTTTGCTGCTATACATTACCTTTGAATTTTTTTGACACAGAAAAATAAATGCCTCAAAAATTTTGTCAATTTTGTAAGAATGTTATTTTTTCCATCTTGTGTTTTTTTCTGAGAGGAGCTAATACTGTTGTTATATTGTGTTAATATTGTTCTACAAAACTCTAAGGGGGTGTCGACGTGCAATTTTTACATTGTGTAGTATTGTGAATTATTTCAGGAGACATAGATGATTGTGATACAATGGCACAAACCTCCATGTATGACCACCGGCCTTCAAAAACCCTCTCTCCAGTATATGAGATGTCTCTAACAGCAGCGTGTGAGCAGAAAGTGGAGTCAGAAACCCATGTCACAGACAGGGGCTCTGAAGACAAGCAGCACTTTGCAAAGCAGGACTGGACACTGCTGAGGCAGCTGCTTTCTGAACAAGATGCAAACTTAAATGTTACAAGCTCCCTGCCTGAAGACCTAAGCTTAGCCCAATATTTAATCAACCAGACACTCCTCTTAGCTCGAGATAGCTCGAAACATCAGGGTTCAGCACACGCAGACACTTGGAACAGGTGGAGTGAACTGTCGTCCCCACTTGATGATTCGACAGCAAGTGCCACCACGGCTAGTATTTCTTCCATAGATTGTTCGCCTCAAGGAGAGTGGACAATCCTGGAATTGGAAACTCAGCATTAGTAATCTCAACAGTCGGGAAGGATTTAGACTACGCCACCCCTATATTTTTGATGCCTACTTTATATTTAAATTATAATTTAGTTAGCCAAATATAGACTGTCTGTAAAATTGATGGAGTCTTTAATTTATTGAGGTAAATATAGCTTATTTATTAATATGTCTCATGTTTTGAAAATGTTTTTCTAAATTTATGAGCATGTTCTCTACATCAATTAGACTAGAAGGCTGAAGAAAGTCTTTGCTACAGTTTTCTTTCCTACCTAATAATTTGTTCATTTATTCAAGAATTTTCATGTCAGTACACAGGTAGATCAACCCCTTTCTCTTGACTCTGCATATGGTACCATAACAATTTAACAATAAACTTACTGTGTGAGTGTGTACTATACAGAATCAGTCTGTGAATAACATTTGGACTCAGGCGAGTGTTGCAGCTGGGGAGGCAGAGAGACCTCAAGCTTTCCCAGCGTCTCAGGACTGGGACGTGGAGAGGTGAGTGTACCTTGAATTTCAGCCATACTGCTAATAAACCAAGAGGAGTCGGGCTTTTCTGGTTATGTCAGGGATAGGCATTTGGTCCCTTCAAAGGTGGTGGAAACTGCTTTGTCTGTGTGGTTCCAATAGTCACTTTGTCCTGCTAGCCATGTTGGGAATACTTTGGAACTGCACTGCTCCGAGCTAACACAGCATTAACCAGAATAAGTGAATGAGGCAGCTGACTGAGTCCTGTGTGTGCATGCACTTCCTCTTGTCTGTTTTTATGTTCTTTGTCTGTCAGACATCTCTCAGTCTGTAGCTTTGTAAGAAAACAAGTAATCAATGCTACAAGAGAGTAAGCAATAGGATCTTAGATGCTAATGAGGATCCCTTTAAGGTGATGGGAAAATAACAGCCAGGTTAATACAGAACTGTTTGTCCTGAAACAACAATTATGTTTTCCTTTAAGTACAAATTTATTATGCCATAAAACTTTTTCTTGAACTTTAAAAATGTTTTATTTTTTTATATTAATTTACTTTGTGGGTGTTTATGTGGGTAGGCATGTGCATGTGTGTTACAGCACACATGTGGAAGTCAGTGGACAACCTGGAAAAGTGAACTCTCACCTTCCACCTCAGGAGGCCCAGGGATTGAACTCAGATCATCAGGCTTGGTGGCAAGTGCCTTTACCCGCTGAGCCATCCCTCCATTCCTGATTCTATGCCTTTTTAGAAAGCTAGACTCTCTCGCGGGACTGCTCATTCACTTAGGGCATAGTTGTTATGCTCGGCTCAGTAGGTAAGTAAGTAGGCGTTGGATGTAAGCACTCAATAGAAGGTCAATAGAATTAAGTGAAAAGTCCAGTCTCTAGTGTAGGGCAGGAGAACGTAAGGAAAACATTGAAATAGGAACACACATACACTTTATACTTTAAAGCTGGGTAGAAGTTTAAAGATTAGACGAGTCTCTTTAAACGGTAAAGGAAGGCTTTTTGTGACCATAAAAATGAAAAGATCCTACAGCTAACTTGTGGGGTAGAATACATTATTTCTTAATTCCAACTTGCTGTTATTTCTACCACACAAAACATGATTTTCTCATGAAGCTGTGAACAAATACTTGCACATTAAAACATTGGTAGTATAAAAATGTCTATATGATAACAATTAAAGTGCACCTTCATTCCCAAGACACTCGTGGGCTTTTGTTTTCTAAATGTGAAGATGTTTTACATGTTCCCTTTAATAAACTTCCCCCGCCCCGAGGTTTAGAAGTTTATAACTAAAATTACATTTCTTTCCCATCCTTGGGTCTTAAGACTGTCACCTTAAATTATTAAGCCTTAAAACATACTCAGTTACATATCACTTCTGCCGACAGATCACTGGAAAGGCATCGTACCTAAGTGGTGACCGCTTAGGGAATGTGAGCACTTCCTGCATTCTCATGTCTCCTTTGTGAACGTGCATTTACCACTGTTTGCTGCAGGACTCTAGCAGGACTTCTTCGTGGACTGAAGCCATACCCAGATACAGAGAAGCATATAACTGCTAACATTTATCTTCCACTAATTGTACGGTAGAGGCTGCATTACATGATCTAAATATGCATCAACATATTGAAATGTCGGAACAGGTCTGTGAAATTCATCTTTACACATAGGAAATGTACTTTTTTTTTCACTCAGGAAAAGTCAAAGTTCCCAAGAATGCAGCACACAGAGACCAAAACCCCAAAAGTGAGAGACGGAAGAACAGACATCTGTTCTTGCAGCATCTGGCCCAGCTTTCTTTGCTGGAACTGTGTCAAACAGCCGTGCTGGCTTCATGACTCCTGCCTTTCCCAGTGGATATGGCAGGGTCCATGCTCCACAGAAAAGATTCTGATTAGGAAAAGAGCAATCTGTCCCCTGCCCCCTAACCCCACAGAATGCACATTGTGTCTGACCCAGAAAGAGAATTTTCACACACTCACAGTTACTCAATGCAAATGTATAAACCATAAGCTGAATACAGCTATGAAAATGTAATGTTCATATGTGCATAGCATTTCATACAAAGATTGGCCCACACCCTGCTTTTTACCAACATGAAAGACCATTAAGTCAGTAGAAAATGCCTGAAATAAAAAGAGTTAAGAACAGAGAAAGCAAATGAGCACTTGTTATCCATGAGCACACTGTGTCCACTTTTGTATGCCTGTGTGTTCATGGGTACAGGGCCATTTACTGGAGTATGGGTAGCCTCTTAAGGACCCAATGCCTGTGCTGAGTCACCCCCTATGACAAGAGAACTCAGTTGCCAATAGGTACTCATCTTGGGGTTGAACCTCCTGACTTCCTCTCAGCTTGAAGACGGTAGGTCTTCGGTCTGCAGTCATAGCCGTGGTTGGTTCATATGTGCAGAAATCCTGTTGTATCGTGAGCACACTCTAGCTGTAGTCATTCCTCCTTCTGGCTCCTACAATCTTCTCACTACATCTTTTGAAGGAAATGTACTTTTTATTTATGTATTTATTTTACATTCATTTGTTGTGAGTGAGAGTATCCTAATCACAGTGTGCCAGTCAGAGGAGAACTTGCAGTAGTCCGGTCTCTTCCACCATGTGGGTTCTGCGGACTGAATTTAGGTTGTTGGACTTGGTGACAAGTACCTTCATCTGTTGAGTCATCTCATTGGTCCCAGACACTTTTTAATTGTATATACATGTACATACATACATACATACATACATACATACTATGTATGTATGTATGTATGTATGTTCTTTATTCTGAATCATCTGACATAATGGAAAAAACAAAGAAAAATAACAAATTATTATCATGTGGTAAAATCCCAACTCTACATGTTCAGAGAGAAGCACAAACAGCTAATCAGGAAATGGTAGAGGCAGCTAGAACTTGTCAGTGATACACCCAGCTGAGCTGAGGCTGAAGTCTGAGTGTGTGCCTTAGATTAGGGACTTGGTGCCATCCATAGCAAGTATGTCATTTGTACTTAGTTTGTTGCAAACCGAAAGGGATATAAATTTTTTAAAGATGCTTTTATTCCTAGTTTGAGATTGTAAACTTCTAATCAGGAAAATTTTTTTTTAACTTCCAAGATTTTTATTTTGAGTTGGATTGTTTGGATCAATGAGAAAATATCTGGAGAAAATATGTAGCTCTCTGATCCCCTTTCTTAGAGCATCCAGATAGCATCTGCCTTTAAGGACAAGTTGAGACTCAGCAGCTCTTTTCGGACTGTCGTTCAGGATGGGTATTTAGGAGACATAGTGGAAGACAAAAAGGAAGAGCTAAGCTGGAGCTGGATCATGAAGTATCTATGAATACAGTCTTCAAACATAATTTCTAAGCTTCCATTACACATTCAGTTATTTGGGTTTAACTCTCAGTATACAGTCAAGGGTTGTTCGTGTTTAGTGGGATTAACTACAACTCACAGTGGCTATTCTATCAATTTTTTTTAATAAAATCTTTATTGGTAAGCTACATAACATACAACTCATCCACTTATAAAACTCAATGGTTTTTAGTGCAGCATATTCTGAAGCCATCATTGATTTCAAGTTTAGAACATTTTAACAACTTCATGCAAAAGTATATAATGTACTGTGATCCTATTCACTGTCTGTACCCCTGTCTTAGGATTTTACTGCTGTGCAGGAGGGGCTGAGAGTTCTACATCTTCATCTGAAGGCTGCTAGCAGAATACTGGCTTCCAGGCAGCTAGGACTAGGGTAGTAAAGCCCATGCCCACAGTGACACACCTCCTAATAGTGCCACTCCCTGGCCCAAGCGTATACAAACCATCACAACCCCCTTCTTGCCAACTAATCCCCCTCAATTCTTCACCTGTGTTTGTGTGCGCATGTATTTACAAGTTTATAGCCAGCGTGTGCTATGTAGAATCTCAAAAAACAAACAAACAAACAAACCCTTTGGTAGCAGTATGTAAGATTAAGAGTTGAATGACAAAGGCAGAGATACTGGTGAAAGTAGTTTGCAATGATAAAAGTGTGAATGGGGTAGCTTAGATGTTGGAAGACCCTGCTATTAAAGCTGCATTCCACCATGTCTGGAGAGCCCTCTGAGCTTGGTGCAAAAAGAGGACTCTCTTTTCTGCCTGACCTTCTCTGAAGAGTGTCTGACCTTATCTAGAGGATGACCTTGCACAAAGCTTCCTGCAAGCCTTGCATGATTCAGCAAGTAAGTCCTACTCAGCCTTTTCTGCTATATGATAATTAGGTACTGTGTTATGACCAATCAGCTCTTCCCACCTGTAACCCCAAAAACCTCTGAGGAAAGTCGCATAGTTCATGGACAGATTACAGGTTCAACTTCTCTCCTGTTAAGAACCTGCCCATCGGGTTCTTGGAATTCCTCTTCATGTAAATGAAACATGCCCAGCACCTCAGCTCCAGCCAATAATGTTTACCCACTCTGAAAACCCCTACCACTCCCCAAAATCTATGTAGCTCATGTTCATCTTGAATAAAGTTGAAGCTGATCCCAGGACTCACTCTGTCATACTCATATCCGTCTGAACCCTACCGTCCCATGCCTCTGCTCCCCTCACCCTTGTAGGCCAATGGCCAAAGACTTCTGAGGAAAGGGAGACCCACAAGCAGAAACAGGAGATACTTGAGTTAGCTAAGAGAGAGAACTGAGCAATCTAGTAACTAGATACAGAAATGAGATGTCAACTTACAAGATTTAGGTTTCTGACTAGGTTGGCCTGGGTGGTTGATGATGTCACCAACCAAAATTCAAAATGAGTGTAGGAGAAAAGATGAGTTTAACTGAGGACGTAGTGTGAGATTCTTAAGGGACATTCAAAGAGCTGGGAACAAAAGTACTGTTGAAAATTCAAGAAAAGAAAATCCTGAGGAGCCTAAAAAAAGAGATGCTCAGAAATAGAAGCAGAATGTCATCCTGAAGAAAAGTGAAGATGTATAGTCTTGATGCTGTTTAGAGGAGGGTATGTCAGAGTGCATGGTCCTACTTCAACTGCTCAAACCCATAACCCATGAGGATTGTTGGTGGCTTTTTTCTCTTGTAAAGGCAATGTTGGCAAGAGAACAGGTTTGAACTCCCCATGCCATTTTACGAGTACAGCTTGCCTTTGCAGCAAGTCTGTGCCAAAGTGTTCATAACTTCATACCCAACCTAGTTTCCCACCCCACATCAGCATCCGCCATTAAGAGTAAAGAATTTGAAAGCCTTCATGGTAGTGTGCCTGTAATTCCAACGCTTAGAAGAGGCAGCAAGACCACAATTCAGAACCAACCTGATCTATGTCGGAAGACACTGTCTCTAAATAAATAAAATAATACTCTCAAAGACTTGTCTTTAAAAATGTTTACAATAGAGCTAGACACTGATTTTTCTAATAGCTAAATAGGGCTGATAAAATGGCTCAGCAGGTAAAGGAGCTTGCTGCCAAGCCTGAGGACCTAGAGTTCAGTCCCTAGTACCTGCATGGTCAAAGGAGAGAACCCCTGCAAGTTGTCCTGTGTTTTCACACACACACACCTTGGCATGGCATACCCAGAAATACAAATAACTGTTTTTAAGAAAAGTTGCTAAGTAACTTATTTGTATAGCTCGGGCAGTAATCAAGTTTCTTACAAAATCTCCTTAATAACAAGGAAAGATGATTATGGAGGAAAGACATTGTGTCTATGTTTAAATCACATATGTCCCATTTTTCTTTGTGTGCTTGTGTATAAACACATTGAAGACCAATTCCCTTATGAAATCTCAATTATACTGTATAGTACTGACTACTGTAACAATGCAATGCTTACTCTGAGTAACTGAAATATGTGCCCTTTTACCAGTATTTTCCCATTTTCTGCTACCTTTGGCAACCACTATCTTACTCTGCTCGCATGAGTTTTACACTTTTAGATTCTACATTAATGGGACCATGTAGTATTTGTCTTTCTGTACCTGATTTATTTCACTTACAGAGATAACATTAATACCACAAATCACAGGGCTTCCTTCTTTTTAGAGTCTATTTATTCCTTTGTTTCCCTTATCCATTTGCAGGCGTTGTGTGGTGTTTTCTGGGTAGGCATAAACACATGCTTGGGCACATAGGAAAGAAACACTTCTACCCAAGCGTAGGTCAGTGGATCCTTGAATTTATGGGGTGTACTTACAGGCTCGTGGGTATACAACCACATCACAGAAAAGCCCATCATGGCCTTGATGAGGACTCATGGAAGCTGCATCCCTGGAGATCCTGCACAGCTACAGGCAGATCACCCTGCTAGAGAGCGTCTGCTCCCTGGAAAACATTAACTGCTTAGGTGGGAGGACCTTTGTGAATTTCATAACAGCTTCATGAGCCTCGGAAGTGGCAGGTGCTTCTCTCCTTGCTGCAGAGAAGTCAATGAGGGGAGAAAATGCACATACCACAGTCTGTTCATTCTTCTAGTCTCCAATTCTTCACCCTGCTTCACAAAGTTGTCTGAGCCTAGGAGGGGATGCTATAGATGTGTGATTACTTTTTTTCTTTCCAGTTACAGTTAAGTAGACTACGGCACCATAGCAACAGTCATTTATTCTCCCCAGGAATCACAGGCTGAACTGGAAGCTCCCCATCTGGCAACCAAAGGATGTTCTGTCTTCAGTATGCAATCAACAACTGCAGTGATACCCTTTATGGTTTGTGACGCCTTCCCAGCCTGCAACTCAAAGGGATATTAGACCGCCCCTCATCCCTTTACTCCTTTCAGTTCCTAGGAGTGCTCTTTTTGCTCAGAAGCCTTTATCGACTCCTCAGCTGCTAATTACTGTCCTTACAGCTGTTCTTTTTAAATGTTTTAAATTAAAGACTTGGGTTAACAATATGCAATGAAGCTTTTACAAAAGGTGTCCAGGATCTTCATCTGAAGGCCACCATCATCCAGTGCAAGTTGGTCTGACATGGCTAAAGGATTATTTAAAAGTCAGTGTGAGCAAGTCTAATAGTGCATAAATCAGTCCCAGCACTTGGATCAGTTGTTTTGTCAAAAGAGCAGCATTGGGTATGTGGATAGGGGACTTTATCCATCTAGCCCCTTCGCATGGCTTGCTGTGAACCACCTAGCTGTTTTATCCTAAGGGGCTGCTGTCACCAGGGAGCCACTGTACATTTCCCACCCAAGCTAGTCTCTTTGTGCTCTTTGGCCCACCTCAGGGCCAAGGGAAAGCAAAACTGTCTCTTAGCCTGCCATGACTGCCACTGGAGCCAGCTCCCTGGCTCAGTCTCATAGGCTCTGGGCCAACACATGATCTTTGCCTTTTCATCAGTTACACTCAGCTGCTGAAAGGCCCCAAGCTGGTTGAACGGTCCTCACTCTCTCTCTACTTTCTTGCACCAGAGAATTGTTACTGCATTCTCTGGGGCATGCCTGCCCATCCCTACAGTTAGCTTAGCTTTTTTATCATTTATGCATTGTGTAAATTACATAGGTTTTAAAGCCCTTCAGAAGCTCACAAGCCCTACATTTGGTGTTCTGTTTGTTTGTTGTAGGAACTCCAGCTCAACACTAAAGATGTCACATTTGCCTTCTAGTGACCTGGACAGACTTCTTTATCTTCTCTCAGATCCCAAGAGTTTAGTGTCATACATCTGTGCAGTTCTGAATCATTTAGGCGCACCAAGGCTTCCTACCTCATAAAGATCAGATCTCACCCAGGACTCAGAGTCTCAGGGTCTCTGCTGACTCGACTTCCTCTTTCTTAGCTCTCTCAGGAACACCTGTGGCATACAAACATGTCTCTGGTGCCCAGTAGCCTTACTGCTGTATATCCTCTCTATATCGACTTGCATCCCCTGATCATTATGGGGACCTCAGCCAGTGGCAACTCAAGGTCCCTAGTGACTTAGTTGAGCCTTTTCTCTCATTGCTTCAGGCTGCGTAGTCTTTTCTTTCTTTTTTTTTTTTTCCAAAGTGGGATGAGTAGTTAACATTATACACTAACCCCATCTGTTCCCATATGCAATCTTAGGCAAGGGTTTTTCATTACTTGGAAGTCTTCCCCAGCTAAGGGAGTTTAAATGTAGAGCATTTCCTGATGATCATGACTTCCTACTCTGAACCATTCTTAAGGGTCCCAGTCTGCATGCTTGAATCATAGATTTCTTTCCCCTCCCTCTCTATTAAAAGATGGATTCAAGGGTATCTTCTGCTTCACTGTCTCACTGATTATTTCCCTGAGTTCCAAGTTTCTGGACGAGGAAGTGCTCTTTAGATTTGGCTCGTGCTGTTTTCCCTGCATCCTGCCTGCTCTATGAAATGCTGAGCTAGCATTTCCTCTTCATATTCCGTCATCCACCTTCCCTGCCAAATCAGAGGCCAGTGCAGAAAGGAGAGCATCTGCATGGTTCTGCTCTTGTGATCCCTCCTTACACACACAACTTCCTTCTGGTAGACAGCTTTGCTTCAACCGCATGTCTTATTGGCCACAGCAAAGGCCACACAGTGACCATCACAGCCCTGTAGAACACTGTCCCATATGCAACACCCATCAGCTGCTTGGGAGAGAGTTGTAAAATGAGCCCCATCCAATGAGGAGGCATACTAGTGCATACTACATAAGGAAGACAGCCACCTCAAAATCACCCGCAAAGAAGATTCACTCTCAGACAGTACAGCTTTGGTGACATGTCCAGTCACACACTGTAGGGAGCACGCAACTTCTACAGCTAGGAAGTACACCATCCCTTACCATAGGGGGAAAGAACTGTATCAGGATTACTCCACAGACGCTCTGCCCTCACAGCAGCCTCAAGCTCCAGGTACCACCAGGTGTATTGCTTGATTTTTCCTGAGGAGACCTGAACAATTACTTCTTCACCCAGACAGGGCACCAGTGACAAACCAAAGGAACGATTCCATCCAAGTCCACCTGAATCACCAACAACTCCCCTCCCTCTCCCCCCCCGCCCCGCCCACAATGATGACTCACAAGAGCTGCAGCCTGAGATCCTGCCACATCTTGGTGCAAGAAGCTGTGCCTCCCTTCAGTCTCACCCACAGCAGTTGTTCCTGCTCATGTAAGCCAGGGAGGGGCCTCGCAAGTCCTGTAACTTTGTGAGCTTCTTCCGGGAGAGAATTTTTCTCCAGAGGAATGGACACTTAGGTTGACTCTGTATCTTGGTTGTTGTGAATTATAATGTAGCAAACACAGGGACATAGCTAACCCTGAGATACAGGGTTCATTACTTTCAGGTACACAGAATATTCTGTAGGATTCCTGGGTACTTATGGTAGTTATAACTTTTAGTTTTTTCATTACTGGTATTAAAATTAAAGCCTTATCCATGCAGGTAAGATCTTTACCACTGTGTAGTACCTCCAGACTTCTTTTTATTTTGAGACAGGGTGTCTTACTAAGTTGCTCAGGCTAACCTTGAACTCACCATGCAGCTCAGGATAGCATTGAGCTTCTGATCCTCTTGTGTCAGCATCTTTAGTAACTGGAATTATAGGTCTATGTCACTAATCTTGATTTCTAATTTAGATTTTTTTTCTCTCTTTTTCCTTTATGAGGCTGGGTCTCACTACTCGCCTGGTCTGGGCTGTTTGCTCTGTAGCACAGGCAGGCCTTGGACTCATACTCCTTCTGCTTCTTCCTCCTGAAGACTATAATTACCTCTGGCATGTTCCACCTTACGACTATTTTTTATTTTTGAGGAATATCTCGACTCTTTTTTTCCATAGTGCCTGCACAGTTTACATTTATACCAGTAATGAATAAGATCTCGCTTGTCTGCATCCTTATTAATACTTGCCTTTTGTCTAGTGACAACTGTTGTAGCCATTGTTCTAGTTTGCATTTCCATGATCATAGTGAACTTCAGCAGTTTTTTCATATACAAACTCTGCCCTCCCCCATTTCTTCTGGAGAGCTCAGAGCTAGACCCAAGGCCTTGCTTGCATGCTAGGCTAAGAGGCCATCATTGAGATACATCCGGGTACTTCCTTTATTCACTTTTGAAGAACATCTATTCAGATCTTATATATATTCCATAGTCAGGCTATTTGTTTTCTTGCTATTTAGCTGAGTTCCTTATGTATTTTGGATTTTCATATATCAGCCATATGGTTTACGAATATATCTTCTCATTCCATAGGTTATCTCTTCAACACTTCTTGTCAGTCAGTCCATTGTTTGCTTTGTTATGCAGAAACTTTCCACCAGAACAATCCCACATCTTGTTTTCATTTTGTTTTGTCTGGGGGATTGAGTATTTAAAAAAAATATTGCCTATGATCAAGAGAGATGGCTAGTGGTAAAGAGCACGGTATCAGTTCCCAGTACTCACACTGGACAGTTCACAGCTGCACACACACACACACGCACACACACGAGCAAGCATGCATGCACAAACAGACGCACAAGCATGTGCACATACAATTAAAAACAATTAATTGTTAAAATTATTGCATATAGGAATAGAATCGGGCTTTTCTCCCCACCCCCACTTCATGTTCATCAAGAAGTTTCATGTTACATTTAAGACTTTAGCATATTTTGAGTTGATTATTATAAATGAAGTAAAGGCCCAATTTCATCCTTCAACATAGGTATAGTCAGTTTCTCAGCAGTGTCTATGGAAGAGATTGCCCTATCTGCATTGTGTGTTCTTGATGCCTTTGATGAGATTGGTTGACTATACATGTATGGATATTTCTGAGCTCTCTGGTTATAAGGTCTGTTTTGTGATGGTGCTATGCTGCTTTGATTATTATAGCTTTGCAGTGTAAGTTGTGATGCCTCCAGCTATATTGGTTTTGCTCAAGACTATTTTGACTACTTGGGATATTTTATGGCTGCATACAAATTTTAGCATTATTTTTTCTGTTTCCTGGAAATTTGGTATTTAAATTTAAAATTGCACTGAGTCTGAAACCCACTTGAAAGAAATGTGTAAAAAAAATCAGGCTGAAGAGCTAGCCCTGCAGTTAAGAGCAGTGGCTGCTCTTCCAGAGGACCTGGTTTCAATTCCCAGCTCCAAGAAAGAAGAGGGAGGGAGGGAAGGAGGAAGGAAAACGCAAGGGTACAGGGAAGGAGAGGAAGGGTAAGAAAGGATGGCTGAAGCAAGGTCATCCTGGACAGTATAGTAAAATATTGTCTCAAAATAAACAGGAGGAAGTGAGAGCAAACGATGCTGATGAGACACTTCCCGAACCCTGAAGGGTGTTTTCTTTCTCCATTTTCTTCGTGAGGATGTGTGATATGTATCTGTGCATCTGGAGCCCCCAGGGTGATGTTGGGAATCTTCTACAATCCATTTTCCACTTTATTCACTGAGGCAGGGTCTCTCAATCAAACCCAGAACGTTAGATATAGCTACGGGCTGGCCAGCTTGTCCTCCAGATTCCACCTCTGCCTTCTGAGCTGGACTTAGATGACCACCCAGGATTTGCTGAGTTTGGGAATCCACGCTAGCAAATGCAGTGTTTGCATGGCCAGCTCCTGACATGGAGCCGTCTTCTCAGCCCCCAGGAAGCCTCATTTTTATATAAGTGAAATGCCAACAAACTGTGGACCAGCAGGGGCAATAACACGGGAAAGTGAAGGTAGCCCCACAGAGTGATGAGCCCCACACAAGGACTAGCACAAGCCTCAGCAAACACTTAAAGGGTTCTCAAACAGGCGAACACATCCCATGTAACATTGTTTATTAATATGCTTCAGCTTCTAGCAGGAAAACAAGAGGCTAACTATTGCTGCTCTTTTGAGCCAGCAATCTGAACATGACAACATGTTTGAGATGCAGTTGAGCTGTAAGGCACAGGGACTCACACCTGTAATCATTGCCCTTGAAAACCTGAGGCAGGATTACTGTGAGTTCAAGATCAGTTTAGACCACAGAGGAGGACCCTACATCAAAAACAAATAATTCTGGCAAAGCATGATCTTCCCATGTGTCCATTCTATACTAGTCTGGGGCTGCAGGGCTCAGATGAGGACTTGGACACAGTGTGACACAATGTACTAAAGGAGCTCTCACTGAATATCCTGCTGATATTTGTATTGGTTTTGTATCACAGATTCTGCTAAGAAGACTATTTTGAATTTGACATGGCTCCACGAGACTTGTATGTCTGTCATTGCACAAACTACTTTATTGTTCACAAGTCAGCTTTCCTTTATATAAGACATAATGAGGTTTGCCTGTTGTCTATTTCAAGCTCTCTTTTTTTTTTCCTGGCAAGAGAGCTTAATTGAAAATAATTGTGATTGAAATATACTTTCATTTAAACATCACATGCTTCCTAATAAAGGGACTCTTCTAGAGTACCGACAACCCTCAGACTACAAATAATCCACCTTGTGAGATAAACAGCAGAAGCTACTGTCAGGAGGCTGGAGCCTTGCTTTGAGTTCTCAGTAAGGATCTGCAGCCTGACTAACAACTCAAACCTGACTTGGGAGTGTAACAACAGTCCAGCCTCGGCCAACCATAAGCAGCCAGGCTCCAGCCAATCTAAGGCTTCCAGCCGATCAGACCACATCCCAATAAGGCAAAGGGTGGAGCAGGAACCAATCAGCCTATTTCTGTACTTCCCTTCACCGGCTATAAATAATGCCTGGTGTTCCGGAACTGAGCTAGCTGGACCTTTTCTGGTTCTCAGTTCTCTCCAGCTCAAGATTCGTTCTTAACTCACATTTCGCTGATGAGTTTAAAATAGTCAAAATGTCCCCTTCAACAAATCTTAAGTTGAAATAGAGTATCTTCTTACAGCATCTTATTCGGATTAAGTTATATAAGACACATATTCAAGAAAATATCATCAAATGAAACCAAGGTGAAGTGGAAGGGATGAATGCATAGCAGTGGTGCTCAGTGTGTACGGACCTGCGGCGGCTCAGCAGGCAGAGGCACTTGCTACCGAGCTGATTGCCTGACTTTCACTCCCAGGCCTCACTCCCCCAAGTTGCCCTCTAACCTCCAACGCCTGCTTTGGCATGCACACATCCACAGACATAAGCACACCCACATTACGACTATGTAGATTAAAATACACTTTAAGTCAGTTTTTAAAAAATAAGCAGAACTGAAAAATATCTAAAAAATCTGGTTCCTAAAATGCTGGTTCCTAAACAGCCAAACAACCTATCCACCCCATGGTCTAGGTGCGGGGGAAAAGCATAAATACACAATATTTATGGTAGGGTTTTATATAATCTCATGCAAATATAGCTGCAACTCTGGATGAAATGAATGACTTAAAGAAATACAGTTTAGCAAATGGATTCAGGAAATCTCCACAGACAACTTGTATCTACGTGGATAAGCTTGGAAGAAGCTGACGGGGGTTAGAGGTGCACCCTTCAAACCTGCAGCAGCCCTAGTCCCAACTACTCAGATGCTGAGGCAGGAGGTTACTTGAGTTTGTCAGCCTAGACAACATAGACAGGCACTGTCCCAAATTAGTGCTGATCAAGACCACTAAATCATTTTAGAGTATGAATAAAGAAGAAACGCCAAGACACACTATCTGAGAAGCTAACATGATACAATCATTAAAATCTGACTGAAGACAGCATAGGGATTGTGGAATAATGCCTGCCTTAGGCACTGTTCCATTCCCTAAGAAGGGACGCCATGCCCAGGGCAACTCTTACAAGAAGAGCATTTAATCCAGAGCTTGTTTATAGTTTCAGAGACGTAGTCTGTTATCCTCATGGCAGGTACCTTGGTGGCATGCAGGCAGGTGCTGGATCAGTAGCAGAGAGCTACATCCTGATCCATAGACAGACAGACAGAGGGACAGGGTTTGGGGTGGGGAGAGACAGACAGAGAGACTGGGCCTGCTATAGCCTTTTGAAACCTTAAAGCCCACCCCCAGTACCAGTCTTCATCCAGCAAGGTCACACCTACTAATCCTTATACTCCTCAAATAGTGCCACTCCCTGGAGACTAAGCATCCAAAAACCACCACAGTGCCACATACATAATCACGGTGAAGCTCCAAAAACATCCAGTCGTGTGTTAAAACAACATATGACAATTTAAGGAATGCAAGGTGACTCAATGCTGGGAAGCCTTCACACTTGGTGGTAGGTCAGATAAGAACAATCATCTCTGTGGACATGGCTATTTAACTAGAAACAGTGACACACCAACAGAGAATCATTAGAAAGCATGCGACATGATCCTCAGTGGGAAGCATCAAAGTGCAAGTCCATAAAAGTGCAAGTCATTCCTTTCCTTTTCCCGGCTGTGACTGGAGCAGCTTAGAAGTATTTGGTGCTTGTTTAATAAGGGGACATGCTCCATCACGGCAGGAAGCCTTGCTAGCGGGAGTTGAAGGAGCTGATCATACAGTATAGGAAACAGGAATGCTGTTGCCTCTTGGGTTGTTTCCTGTGTATCTGGTTGACGACCACAGCCAGTGGAATGGCACTGCCCATACAGAGGCTGAGGCTGAATGTGTCATCCTCAGTTAAAGCTCCCTGGAAACGCCCTTACAGACATACCCCAAGCTGTGTCTTCTAGGTGACTACAAACCCATTTGGATTGACAGCGAAGATTCAGCATTACAGGGACACTAAGGTGATAAAGAACCAAGGTGACTGAGAACTTGGCTATTTTAAATGTAGAATATAGATATGTTTAAGATATCACACAAAGAACTAAAAGACAAAAGGTAAGCTGGGGGAAATACCTTTCTGTTTAACAAAAATTAAAGTGCAATCTTTGTAGAGCCAGATGTGGCAATGCGCATCTGTAACCCCAGAGCAGAGACAAAACACTGAAGCTTGCAGGCCACACACACACGTCATAATCACCCACTTAACCAATTAAATTACATTAGAAAACTAATTTCTACCATTATTATTATACTCTATAAGTTTATCATTTGTCAAGTCAGATAACCCTGGCTTGGAACTTGTTATTTAAAATCAAGCTAAAAATTGTGAGCGTATTACATTAAAGCCCAACCCAAGCACAGTGTGTGGGATAATTGTGCTTTTCATAGTCTGTGAGCAAAGTCAATCTAAAAACCGCTAAGCAGGAAATGAGGCCTTGTTAGGCTGCCCGTGTGGTCCACACGCCTGAGTCAGCATGCGTTTCCAAACCAGCCTCTGTGCCTCGCGCTAGAGTCATGTAGTTTATTGCCACCAGCATTCAACACCATTAGCACTCAAGGTGGCCTTTGTTTTTTTTGTTTTGTTTTGTTTTGTTTTTTTAAAGTTACTGGTCCTTTAAACTTACATTTGAAGACAATGTGGTCTTGACTCTTCTTAGACATAATTAGATGAATGGGCTCTAGACCTACTAGTACTTCTGTATGAAGGGAAACATTACATATGGAAGCGTTTTTAGGGGGAAAATGATTGCATTTCCCAAGCAGTTTTTAGAAAGTGTGACTGGCTATTGTACCTTTGCACTGCTCCAGTGATGGATCCGGTCGGGCCAGTGAAGGACTGAAGAAAAGACAAACACAGACACACACACAAGCAGGGCTCAAGGGAACTGGGCTTTGCAATGGAGAAAACAGTCAGGAAGCTGAGTGTGTTTATTACATACAGTTAGACAGAGAGACAGGGCTACTGCATACACCTGGGGTATTATATACAGATAAACAAAAGCAGGGTTAGCTAATCTCATTAGGAGCTATCTCTGTAGGGAGGGCTGTCTTCAGATCATAGATGTCCACAGAGAGAAAACTATGGAGACACTCTGTACACACACTGCCAACCTCGACACTCAGATCCCCTAGGAAGGCTTTAGCATGCTCTGGCCTCACACTGGGTTGGGCAAGAGTAGGTAGGCTCTGTCATTCCCAAAAGGCTGAGTTTTTAGAGTCCTTAACATGGCATTGGCTTACAAGAGGGTAAGTCTGAAAATGTCTCATTGTTATATTTCATTTTTTACATTTTAATTGCCACCACAATTACATTTTTACTCATTTTGATTGACTAATCCAAGAGAAATGTCAAAGTATATACACATTCTTTGATGTTTCAATACTAAAATTTTATATGAAAATTTATAATATGAAAAAATTGGAAAAAAAATTGAGGAGTAATATTTTAAGAACCATTGTTGGGAGCCGACTCTGAGCAGAAAGCGGCTAGCATCTTTGCAGCCATCTCAGGCCATATACCCTGACAAGAGACTTGTTTTCAACAGCCCACAACAGCTGAGCACACTCTGATAAACATCTTGTTTTTCTCACATGTCTTGTTTTGTTGTTTAGTGCCCCCAGCTGCAAGGTGCACGTGGTAAATTGTCTTCAGCTGCATTCCCCTGCTTGTGCTTATATATACCCAGGATTTCCTTTCAGTAAACGGGACTTGACCAGACCCTCTGTCCTGTCTCCGTTCTTCGCGTCTCTTGCTCCTCCATCCCCACTCTCTCTCTTGCTAGACCCTGTTGACTGACCCGAACGAGCCGGGACATAGTGGCCTCCACACGTGGGGCAGAATGGGTTGTTACAAACCATGACATGTATTTTATATTCTAAATATATAAATACCTCCTATATCAATCAGAAGAATGCTAATAGCTAAATTAAAAAATGCTAGACAAAAAAACAAGGTTATCAAAACAAGAAACAGAAATGGTCAAAAATACAGTGAGCAGTAAAATAGCTTATGTGCTAGTTACTAAAAACATAGAGCAAAGCATATTAATAAAGATAAAATTATAAAATCTGAGGTTGGCTAGAGTTTAGTAAAATTGCCATCAAATTCATACAGTGCAAATGTAAACAGCTATACTGATTCTGGAATGCCCTTTGGCAATGGATAAGGACCTAAAGGAGTGGTAATCTCACTCTTAAAAATGTATGCACGCAAACAAAGTACTTATAAAGTGTCAGGCTGGGGATGTAGCAAAGTTGGTAGTGGACAAGGAGGTGGTGTCTTTATTTAATCTCAGTCTGGACTGCCAGCTCTCCTTGCATCTCAAACGGCAGGAAAATGACTTTAAAGAATCATCTCCTGTAATTTAGTGGGGCAACAAGAGAAGCCTGGGGCTAGTGTGATATTTTTGTTCTTTCTGGGAAACACCATTTATTTCCTTTGTAGATGTTTTGTAGGTCACCTCACAGAACCCTGTAATTTCAAAGCATTGTGAGGCTGTGTGCAGGGTAACGTTTCTGCAGGGGTTGCTCCTTTCCTTCTGTGTCTGCAGATGCTTTTCTTCACCTAGAAAGTGTTCTTTACATTTTGTATTTGCTCTTGGTTGGGTTCTCTGGTTTATGGGCACCAGTTATCTTTTCTGTCTTCTTTATCTCCAATGCCTCTTCTCTCTCTGCTGTAGTGTCTTCATGCAGTTCTTCATTACTGATTTCATGTACTAGAATCAAGTCTTGTTAAATTATCAGTGTGGATTGAATTCTCTGGTTGCATTTTTGTATCATTCAAGTCTTTTATTTGTAGCATATTTCTATTTTAGGGTTTCTTTTTTAAAAATTTCATTTAGTACATGTGTGTGTGTATGTGTGTGTATGTGTGCATGCACACACTTGTGCATATGTATGCATGTGCATCTGCGTCCCAGAAATGCAGCTCAGGTTGTTAAGTTTGGAGGCCAGTTGCTCTTACGTGTGTAACTGTTGGCTTTACCACCCAGCTTTTTTGTTCTCAGAAATAATGACTCTGAGACTTCTTATATATGAGTAAATGCTTAGGCCATAAGCCTGGGCCTGTTCCCCGACTAGCTCATAATTTAATTCTCCCATTTATTTTATTCTAAGTCCTGCCATATGCCTGGTTACCTGGTCCTCAGTTTCATGCACCCTTCTTCCTTTCTGTGTCCTGGGGAATCGCCCATCCTTAACTCTTTCCCAGAATTCCCCCACCTCTGCCAGAACTCCTGCCTCCTATTTCCTGCCTCAGCTCATTGGCCATAAGCTTTTTTATTGACAGGTGGTGCTTTCACAGGCTGCACAAGAGAGTCTCTCTACATACCTGTTATGCTATCTTACCATCCTCTAGCATTTCTTAAAAAAAAAAAAAAAGTTAGTATTTAGTCATTGTACATAGTACTGTTACATACGGCTCTTCTATAGAAGTGTATAATGTACTTTGAGCATACTTCCCTCCTATAAATACTCCCTTTCTCCTTTTCTCCTCTTCGATTCTGTTAGTTTCCTTGATCTGGTGAGCAGCTTTGCTTATTTCATGTCTACATATGTAGAGTTATGCATCTGTATAAAGTCTAGGAACTATAAATGAGAGGAAGCACTCAGCATGTGTCTTTCAGAGTGGACTCAGCTTCTCATGACCATCTTCAGCTGCATCCCTCTTCCTGAAAATGACAAAACTTACTTTTATGGCTGAAAATAATTTTCATTATACATATGTGGTGGTTTGAATAGGAACGGCTACCATACGCTCATGTGTTTGAATGCTTGCTCCATAGCACTATTAGAAGGTGTGACCTTGTTGGAGTAGGTGTGGCCTTGTTGGAGGAAGTGTGTCACTGCGGGTGGTAGGCTTTGAGGTCTCCTATGCTTAAGCTACGTCCAATGACACAGTCCTCTTCTTTTGGCTATGGATATAGAACTCTCAGCTCCTTCTCCAGCATCATGTCTGCCTGGATGCTGTCATGCTTCTTTCCATGATGATGATGGACTAAACCTTTGAAACTGTAAGGTAGCTGCAATTAAATGATTTCCTTTATAAGAGTTGCTTTGGTCATGATGTCTCTTCACAGCAATAAAACCCTAACTAAGAGAGAAGTTGCTATCAGGAGTACGGTATTGCTGTGATGTTGCTGTGATAGGCCCGACCGTGTTCTTGTTTGGAGGAATATGGATTTTAGGTCTTGGCTTAGAAAATGCTCTAACAGCTGTAGAACTCTTTGTTGTACTCCAGCACCATGTCTGCCTGCAATGCATCATGTTTCCTGCCATAACTGCCTCTGAAACTGTAAGCCAGCCCCAATTAAGTGTTTTCCTTTATAAGAGTCGCCTCGATCATCATGTCTCTTCACAGCTGTGAAGCCCTAAGACATTCGTATTCACCGTATCTTCATTATCTGTCTTCTGTGGCCACATACTTAGGTTAATTCAATAACTCAATAAGAAACAGTGATGCACAAATATCTCTGTGATACATTGACTTGCAATGCTTTGGGTAAATATCCAGGAGTGGCATAGCTGGGTCACATGGTAGGTCCATTTTGGTGTTCTGAGGAATGTCTATATTGACTTCCATAACGTCTGGAATAGTTTATGTTCTTACCAGCAGTGTACAATGGCGCCTGTTTGTCAACATCCTCAGGAGCATATGCTGTTGTTTTCTTAATGACCACATGCTGACTGAGGTGAGGAGGAGGGAGTGGCTTGGGAGGGGAATCTCAATGTGGTTTTGCTCTGAGTTCCTATCATGGCTGGTAATAAAAATGCTTAGTATTCATAATGTTTATAAGCTGTTTCTACTTCATTCTTTGTGAATTACCCACTTCATTAGCCCATTGATTGTGTTGATTTATTTTTATTGTTGTCCTTAAATATATTTTTGAATTGATTTTTTGTGAATTCCCTTGAGAAACTAAAGTCTTTTTTGGTGTGTATGTGTGAAAAGGTAAAGGTGCTAACTGGACAAGCCTACAGACTAGAATCCAATTCTTGGAGCACACATAGAGGTTGGAGGAGGCACGGAGGGCTTTGTGCTCAGAGATAAGCACTAGGGAACCTGGAATGTTAACCACATGAGGTTTTTTCTTAAAGGGAATGAATGTATAACCTGATCTACCCAGAAGGCTGGGAGCAGGCATGTTTAATAGCCTGGTGACTTTCGGGCTATCTGTGGCTAGAGACCACACTGGACATTCCCCAACTCCTGACATTTATCAAAGCTTATTTTTCTCTGTCCATCTACAGAATCTATCTTGTTGGAAGGTGTCAGGTGTACTTTTACAGAGTTTTAGTTAGCTTTCTTTGTTCCTCAAAGAGATTCATGCAAGCTTTATTGTACACACAGGATTGAGTTAATTGTCACCAGAAAAGTTTTTACCAAAATATTCTTAAATATGCCTAAAACTCAGGGTCAGACTATTCTACTGATTCTATGCTTTCAAGATGGTGTATATGCTTTCAATCTGAGAATCTAATTTATGGAATTTTTCATTGTGACTTTGTTATAGCCTTTAAATTAGGAACATCCTGACTCCTAAGCAAAAATGTAAACCAAACAAAAATCTATCTAGAAATTCTAGGAAACAGTGAGACAGAGAGTCAGGCCCAATACATTTTTGCTTTCAATTTCAATTTATTTGAGGCTAAATATTATAAGCACCTTTAAAAGCATAATGCAGCAACCATGTTCTTGCAACAAATGAATTTCAGTAACACTTAGGCATCCTAGATAAAAACCTATTTAGTAGAATTAGCTATGAAGCATATATTGCTGGAAAATGTCTTCAGGCAGACAAATAGCCTGGATCCAGAAGACTGAAGCTTGAAATAATGACCAAAGCCTATAAAATAATAGGGCTAAGAATTGTAATAAAAGTGAAGTCTCGCTGGTACTATGCATCCTCCAGCTACTAACACTGGGTGATACACCAACATTACTTTTATTAATTAGTATATTGTGGGGTCTCTGAAAACACCAGGGCTGGCAGAGTACAATTCACATGAGGCAAGAAGGAAATCTGTTTCAACACAACTCAGTAGCTGGTGTTGGTTCAAACTTCTGGAATCTGACCAGAGCAGTTTGTTATGCATTTAAGTACAATCCATTAAGTACAATTTTGGAAAATTGTTAATTGTACTTAATTGTCTCCTGGTAACGGTTATCCCAATCCCATGTGTACTTATTGTTTAAGGCATGAGTACATTAAAACTCTTTTGCAAAGTACAGCCAATGTCTTCCTAAGAATAGGCTCTATATCTATCCTGGGGCCTGTGGGAGGACCTGCCTTGTATGTTCTAGGTCATTGTACAGGCCTCTAATCTACAGAGTACATGCAACGTGTCCCTTAAGGATGGTTTCTATTGACTGAGAAACAATGCTCAAGATAAAGGTCTATGGAACAAGAGTCTAGGATAAACACAAAAGTCTGAGGGATTCCACGTGGCCTGACCCTATGGATAGCACAGGTCACCAGGCTATTAATGGCATTCATTCCCAGCCTTCTGGCAGGAAAACAGATACAAATCTCCTCCAGTGAGGAGATAACCCTGTGTGTTCAACATCCCTGGCTTTCCTAGTGCTTGTCTGTGAGCACGAGGACCAGGTGTCCTCTGTAATACATGCAGACATTATTCTGGAGAGGCTTCAGCAATCCAAGCTGATAAAAATCACAGTTCTTGAGTGGACTTTTATTTCTAGTGAGAAGTGCACATCTACAGACAATAAGTAATACACACGTAACTTACTGTGTATGTCAGAAAGTGTCAAGTGCTAAGAAAACCAAACTATGCCAAGAGGGATTAGAAGTTGGTTTCTATTTTAAATGAGGATGTTGTGGTAGGCTTTACTGACAATGTAATACTTGAACTAGGATTGGAAGAAGGAATCAGATCATAAGCTTTGGTGACATTTGGACAGAGAAGCTACTGCAGAAGGCCTTCAGCAAGAACATGCCGGCAGGTGTAAGGACTGGGGACCCAGAACGGAAATCCGGAATTTATGACTGATGGCATCTAGGCCTCTACATTTGTGCAATCGCTGCAGACGTAAATAACCGAGAGAGGAAAAGAGGGCTGGGGGCTGACCATGATATAGTTCAAGATTTAGGTAAGAGATTGGGTCAAGAAATGGTGGCATGTACCTGTAGTCCCAGCACTCAGGAAGCTGCGTAAGGAGAATCACTTGAGCCTTAAAATTTGAGACCTACCTTGGGCTATATTAGCAAGACCCTGTTTCAAAAACAATTAAAAATAAAGATTGAAGCATGCCTGGTGGCACTGAATCCCAGCTATTTGGGAGGCTGAGGTGTGAGATACACAAATCTAAGGCATGTCTGGATAGCTTAGTGAAACATGATTTAAAATAAAAAATAGAAAGTGGACTAGGAATATAGCTTTGTGGTTAAGCTCTTGTAGAATAGATGGTCCAATACTGCAAACATTTTTAAGATTAGAGAGATAAGCAGTGAAGTTCCAGGGAGACAGGAACATTTCTGTAGCATGAAACAGTCAGTTGTAATAAATGTTGCCCATCGGCCAAGTTAAGTCAGTACTAGCAATTGTCCCCTGGATTTAGGAATGACCTTGACAAACAGTTTCTGGTGTACATGAAAACCCTGAGTAACTTCAATAAAGAATGTGAAAAGTGGAATTAGAAACAACTGTCCTGTGTTTTGATAAAAAGGAAAACAAATAAATAGGATTTGCTGGGGGTGGGAAGTGAGATCAAGAAGAGATGACGATGGGAGAGATGACAGACTGGTTTCTTTTCCGAGTAACTGGTGGAGGGGAGACGCAGGAGGAACAGGAGAGCTGTCGGAGTAACTTCCTGTGTTGATGAGAAGACATGGGGTCTGATGTCCACTCGAAGGGCAAACCTTACAGAGAAGGGCAAACCTTCAGTGTGTCTACTATAATTGGAGGGAAATAAACATCATTGAGTGTAGGTGATGGTAGATGGATGAATATGCTGGAGGCACCTGTGGAAGCTCAATTCTGGGTGGCTGTATATTATATCCTATTTAAATACTAGTATAATTAGTTCATATTTATGAAGTACTTAGTGTCTTAGGGTTTTATTGCTGCAAAGAGACACTATGACCAAGGCAACTCTTATAAAGGAAAACATTTAATTGAATCTGGCTTACAGTTTCAAAGGTTTAGTCCATTGTTTGCATGGCACGAAACATAGTGGCATCCAGGCAGACATGATGCTGGAGAAGGAGCTGAGAGCTCCACATCTTGATCCACGGGTATCAGGAGACTGTGTGCCTCACTGGGCATAGCTTGAGCATAGGAGACCTCAAAACCTGCCCCCACAGTGGCATACTTCCTCTAACAAGGCTACACCCACTCCAACAAGGCCACACCCACTCCAACAAGGCCATACCTGCTAATAGTGCTACTTCCTAATGGCTAAGCAATCAAACACATGAATTTATGGGGGCCATTCCTATTCAAACCACTTACTAATAGTAAATATATCACTTCTTATAAAAGCAAAGGAAGAAATGCTGTGGGGTTCTTCTCTTTTTACAATCAGTCCTGGGGATTTAAACTATAATCTCATATATGCTGTGTAAGCATAGTGCCCCTGAGCTATATCCCTGGCCTAGTGCTGCTCATTTGAAGAGATTTAGCCTATGAGGCTGTTATCTCAAAATGTCTTAAACAAAGAAATGATTTACAATAGCAATTTATTGCCTACACTTTTTGGAAGCAGGGGAGGCTCCATGCCACACAAATGTCACCTTTTATTCATCTTTATCTTAACTAACTTATGTGTATGAATGTGCTTTGCCTACATGTATATATGTGTACTGAATGTATGTCTAGTGCCCTTGGAATTCAGAGAGGGTGTCAGATCTTTGCAACTGGAGTTATATTAGAAAAGGTTGTGAGCTGCCACATGAGTGCTGGGAACTGAACCCAGGTCCTCTGTAATCGAGCAGTAATGGCTCTTAACCAGGAGGCATCTCTCCAGCTCCTGGAGGACACCTTTTAGTTCTGACTTCACATGGCAGAATCAGAGAACATTCTTCCCTGGGCTTTTCTAAGAATATTAATTCCATTTTGTGAGAGAGGAGGCCTCAAGACCTAATTACTACCAGTGACCCCTTCTTTTAATGATACCACATTTGCTTTCAATCTATGATCTGGGAGGGAGGTGGACACAGATATTCAAATCACAAGAAATGGTTGTCTAGAATATGGCAGTAAGAGGACCTGACAGATACTGTACACTTTCCAGGTAACATTTGGAAAAATAAGTGCACTTGAACAAATAGCAGGTAAGCCTATTGAGTGGTCATTGTGTTCTGTTATCATGTTCGCTACTCGTGATCTAAATGGTATGTTCCAGATTTTGTCAGTATTTGTATGTGGAAAAGGAGCTTGTAGAACATTAGGAAATGTCTGAGACTTCTGACATACTTAGATTTGAATCTCAACTCTTTGTTCACAAGCTCTTCTATTTTAACCAGATAACTGAATCTAGATCTTAGTTTTCTTATTTTAAAATTAGAAAAGCATACACCTTATAGAATTTATGGAGAAGAGTTATGAAATAGTGTGTATGAAGTCTCTGGCATAGTGCTTACCACAAAATTCACGATAAAATTATCTTTTCTCTCCCTCGTTCTGGTAAGCACCCTTCTTACTAAATACCCTGCTTTGTACTCTCAGAATTGGAGACTCTACTCTCAATCCTGCTAAGTCTCTGGATTAAGAATCATATCATTACTAGAGAGGGAAGCTATCAAACTCTTAACAAGGCTCTGTTGCTCAATGTTGTGACCCCCTCCCCCTCACGCCTTATCGTGCATAAGAAGTCTTCTAAGTTCTGTTGGTAATGCCCAGCTTCCCCTGCCCACATGGTGAGGAATCAAGGTATGACTGGAACAGTCTCTCACTTTTCGTATCCATCCTGTCATCCTTTAACACATTGTTCAACAGGAGCACAAAAGACTGTAGTTAATGTTAATATTAGGTACACGAAATGCCAAACTTCTGAAATGACTACCTTTTGTAAAAAATAATCTTTAAGAGTACATCAGAAGGTTTTTTTTTCTAGAGCCCTTTTGTTCAGGAATATATTTGATGAAGTAAGACACATGCATAGACTATTCTGCAGTTAGAATATTATTTTTTAAGTGTGTGTGTGAGTTTGTGCTGTGTTCCTGGGTGCCCATTTGGATTAGAGGTGTTGGATTCCTGGAGCTGTAGTTATAGGTGGCTCAGCTGACAGACACAGGCACTGGGAATTGAAGTCAGGTACCCTGGAAGAGCAATACAAACTTTTAACCACCGAGCTATCTCTCCAGCCCCTAGAATATTAATCTAATCTAAAACTTACTCCCCGTCCCCCTTTTGAAACTCTTTATTACTTCGAACAGCAGCAATTGAACGATATGTTCAGCTTCGTTTAGGTCTGAAAACTGGAGTCCAAAAGGAACTATTACAGTCTATATGTTTTACATACAGAGCCATTATAGAGAATCTAAATCGTTCACAGTTTGGATAAATAGCAGGTCACTTGAATTTTTGTTGTTGTTGTTGCTAATCAAAGACTACAAATTCACAGAGATCTGCCTGCTTCTGCTGCGTCTGAAGGCAAGAGTCTTCACGCCCTGCTTTCCTTTCTTAGCCAATGAACCTCCCGCACCATCCTTCTCGGTTGACAGCAGCCTTTGGTCAGAGCTGAGTCTGCGGCGGCGCAAAAGCCAACGCCCAGCAGGCACTGCGGCGAGGGAGGCCCTCACGAAGCACAGACCTCAGGGCGCTCGGGAGGAGCGGAGTGCAGGAGCGGAGTGCAGGAGCGGAGTGCAGGAGCGGAGTGCAGGAGCGCAGTGCAGCGGGGCCTGGCAGTCAGGTGGGTTTGCAGCCTGTGGATGGCGCCGCAGACCTCTCTCCACAGTTTGTTTCTTGCGGTAGTGGTGTTTCCTCTGACTTGAGATGCCATCTTTAACTCAGGGCCTGGTGGCCTGAGGGAGGAGCCTTCCTGCCCTTGAGAGGCCCTGGCAGGGAAGGCGCCTCAGCGTGCTCTTGCTCCTCTGGCCTGCCGTGAGCCCTGTGAATTTATGCTTTGTCTTCTTTATCCACAGTTCTTTACTTAAAGAATAAGGACTAGGACACACCATGAAGATCACGTAGGTCACACAAGCAAGGAAGGCGAAGGTGATTTTTCCGGAAATCACTCTGCAACACTAAATATAGTTAAATGTAGGAACAGTCTCAGTCTTGGGAAAAACAGAAACAGCAAAAGCCCAGGACTTGAGGGCAACTCAGTAGTCTCTTAAGTTTTCTTGGCTTTTTAATTTTTGTTTGTGGGTCTTCTGGCGTCATGTATGTCTGTGTACACATGCATGTTCAATGTCCAAGGAGACCATGTGGTGCTGGGATTTGAAGCCCCGTTTAACTGCCGAGCCATCCAGCCTCTCACCCTGTGGGTCTATGGTCATTTTCAGAAGAGGAAGGCCGCCAACTCGAAGCCAGGTGATTTGGCCAAATAAGTTGCTCAAGAGTAAATGAGTTCTTGACTGGTAGCCTACTTTTTCCCATGGAAAAATAAATAAATAAATAAATAAATAAATAAATAAATAAATAAAGTTCCATTACAAATACCTTTTCTTAAAAGCTTATTAAAAATCTTGTCTACTCCAAGAAACCAACCCTTTAATGAAGTGAGACTTATTCAGAATTTGCCTTACTCTATTGAACACTTAGCACATTTTCTCAACAAGATTTAGAGGTGCATTTGATTTCATCAACTAAATCATAAACTTCTTAATGTCAACTAGATTTATGTTCTGCATGTTACCTAATACAGAAGTTATGAGTTCTTGACTGGTAGCCTACTTTTTCCCATGGAAATGTAGAAGTTAGTTTCTTTCCTAGCCCTAGTTTTCTGATTTCTAATCCTCAACAGTACACCTTTGGGAAATTACTGACCCCAATACTTTTCCAACTTGTCAGTTCTCAAAATCACTTCTCATACAGTTGGTTTTCAAACCTAAGTATCCTTATACTTGTGTGAATTGTTAAACAAACGTATATATTACCGATATTCACACAGTCTGTACTTGGGTATTCATTTGTGGGTGCATCATCAAATAACTTCCATCAGGGTGGGAAGATGAATTTACTTTATTCACCATATGTCAAGGGCTGGAGTAGGTACAGCAGAAAATGTCTTTGCTCTCAGGGGAGCTGGTTTGTCATTCATTCATTCATGCAATAAATGAGGAAATTATGGAGCAGCAGGTTTCAACTCAGCAGGAAGAACTTGCTAATTATCAGAGCTGTTCGTAAACGGAGTGGCCCTGCCTTGGGAGACACTGACTGTCCATCTCCTTTGCATTAGTTGCTTTCTAAATTTAGCTTTGAACTACTTCTGTATTAGGTAACATGCAGAACATAAATCTAGTTGACATTAAGAAGTTTATGATTTAGTTGATGAAATCAAATGCACCTCTAAATCTTGTTGAGAAAATGTGCTAAGTGTTCAATAGAGTAAGGCAAATTCTGAATAAGTCTCACTTCATTAAAGGGTTGGTTTCTTGGAGTAGACAAGATTTTTAACAAGCTTTTAAGAAAAGGTATTTGTAATGGAACTTTTTTTATTTATTATCTTAAAGATTTATCATTTGGGGGCTGGAGATATGGTTCAGAAATTAAAAGCACTGGCTGTTTTTCCAGAGGACTTGGGTTCAATTACCAACACCTACATGGCAGCGCACAACCATCTGTAACTCCAGTTCTAGGAAGTCTCACATACTCTTCTGGCCTCTGTGGCTACTAGGCACACACATGGTGCATAATCATACATACAGGCAAAATAGCCATACACATAAAATAAAAACAATTTTTTTAAAAAAAGATTTATTATTTTCAGTTTTGCATAGGATGTGACTGTATGTATGTGTGTGGGTGCATGTGCAAGTGCATGTGAGTGCTGGTGCCCAAGGAGACCAGAGGCATCAATCCTCTTGGAGCTGGGGTCACATGTGGTTTCTAATCACTGCTCTGGATTCCAGGACAAGACTAATATACACTTTCAACTGTTGAGCTATCTCTATGGTCCTAAGTAAGCTATCTTTGGAGAACTCAGATTAATACAAAATTTGAGACAGTAATGCAGAGTATGTCCAGTGTGGTGGTTTGAAGGAGAGTGGCCCCTATAGGCTCAGATGTTTGAATATTTGGTCCCCAGTTGGTGGAACTGCTTGAGAAGGATTAGGAGCTGTGGTCTTGCTGGAGGAGGTATCACTGGAAGTGGGCTTTAATAGTTCTCTCTCTCTGTCTCTGTCTCTGTCTCTGTCTCTCTCTCTCTGTCTCTCTCTCTCTTTCCCTCCCTCCCTCCCTCCCTCCCTCCCTCCCTCCCTCCCTCATGCCCGTGGATGAGATGTAAGCTCTCAGCTACTGCTTCAGCACTGTGCCTATCTGCCTGCTGCCATGTTCCTCACCTTCATGGTGATGGACTCTAACCCTCTGGAACCATGAGCCCCCAAGTTAAATGCTGAAGTTGCATTGGGCATGTTTTATCATGGCAATAGAAAAGTAACTAAGATACCTGTATAGCCAGTACCTCCCCCAGCTCCTGTTGTTATAACGATAACGTCTTTTGCCCAGCTTCCCTATCATTAACATGTTAGCATGGCGGTTCTACTACAGCTAATGAACTAGTGTTGTTGTATTATTATTAGCTAAAGTTCAAGTTTGTTCAAATGTTTTTACTTTTGACCTAACATCTATTTTTTTTTCTGTTCCAGGATCACAACCTAGATAATACATCGAGTTTAATCAAAATATTTCCATAGGTAATTAGGCTGTAATATTTGTTCAGATTTCTTTTAATGGCTTGATTTCTTTATGGAGTACTACTCAGATCATTTGTTAAGATGACTTTCTAATGAAACTCGTTGTTTTTCTTATGATCAGATGATTTACTGAGAGGAAAGCTATATCATATCAAAGATAGACACTAGTAACGTACTTCATGACTCAGTGTAGACGTTCCCAGTGAGCGAAGTAGCATTCGCAGGATTCTCCAGGACAAAACTGCTACCCATCCTGTCCCATACTATATTCTTTGGAAGAAAGTTACCATGTGCAACCTCACCTAAAGGTTTTTTTTTTTTAGATTTATTTATGTATTGTATGTATATGAGTACACTGTAGCTGTCTTCAGACACACCAGAAGAGGGCATCAGATGGTTGTGAGCCACCATGTGGATGCTGGGAATTGAACTCAGAACTTCTGAGCATAAGTGCTCTTAACTGCTGAGCCATCTCTCCAACCTCATCTAAAGGTTTTTAAAGTTGGCTCTCCATCAGTTGTGTGGAGCTGGTGTCTGTGGGGTGGGGTTTTGCATAGAGGCCAGAGTGGGACACGAGGTGTCCTCCTGGTGTCTGTGGGGTGGGGGTGTTGCGTAGAGGCCAGAGTGGGACACGAGGTGTCCTCCTCGCTGCTTTGTCCTCCATTTATTGCCTTGAGATAAGTGACTGGGGAGCTTACTTTTCAGCGTGGCTGGCTGGCTAATGAGCTCTCAGGATCTGTCTCTGCCTTTCAGTGTTGGGCCTACAGCCATAGCCTCGCCAGACTTTGTACATGGGTGCTGGGGATTCAACTCCAGGTTGGCTTTTGTGCTCGCAGGGCAAGAGCTCTTGCACACAAAGCCATCTCCACAGTCACAGTCCTCACATGTTGGTTAGCTTAAAATGTGTATTAACATGGTCTCCTGAACGTTATTCTATACTTTAGACTATAATACAATTCTGCTTTTTGTTTATTTGTTCAGCTGTTCTGTTCACCTTTGGCCACTTCGTTGTCCTCCTCTGTCCTTACATACCTGTCAGTGTGCTTTGTCTTCTGCCTTTGTTTTTAAACATGTCCTTGCTTCTGGGTGATACAGAACTCTGGCCCTTCTTACATATTCCCTGCCCAACTCCTACAAGTCTCCTACTGTCTCCAAGGAACCTAGTTTCTTTTATTGGAGAATTCTATAAAAATTTGGGTTTGCTAGGTGTTTAGTTGCTAAATGTACATGTTTTGTAGGAGATGGGAATTGCCTGCAGAGTAGAATTCAGAATTGTTTATAAAAGGCTAGAGACTCTTTATACACGGATTCCCTTCCTATGTTACAGCCTATATGTGCTCATATGTCAGTCACTTGGCCTTTGCCCACTGACTCGATGGGTATGGGCTTTAGTACCGCTGCCAGAGAATGCTAATGCTGAAGCTGTCCTGGGACTACTACTGTGGGTAAAACCTGTCCTTTTGTCTGAGTTTGAATCTTCTGTTTGTATCCTGATACTGGTAGGGTAACTCTGTGGCTTACAAATGGCTTACAAAACTTTAGGGCTTTCACAGTTGTGGACACGTCCTCTTCTCTTTAGGTTAGTGTTGTACAAGCAATTGCTTCTAAATTCTAGAAGAAAGCTGCAGAGCCAGGCCTGGTGGTTCACACCTTCAGAGCCAGGCCTGGTGGTTCACACCCACAGCCTTAGCACTTGGGAGGTGGGGAGGGAAGAGGAACGAGCTTGAGGTCAACAAAGGCTGCACGAGACACTTTATTCACTCATCAAATCTCTGTTTCCTCCATTCCTCATCCTCTCAGATTGTGCCACTCTTAGAAGCTGGGCTTATCCAGCGGCATATCAATGGATGAACGTAGTGGAAAAGAAAGAGTAAAATGGACAACCACCATTATTATCAGCTCATCTCTTAAGGTAAAGGGTTATTTAGACCACTGATGTTCACTTACAAAACTTAACACACCTCATATAGGCAGCATTTTGAAACTCCTTGGCTTAACATATCCTCAGTTATGGGAACAGGAAGTAAATATGCTAAATGTATTTCTAAGTTAGTTATAAAGGTTTTGCCTTTACTTTCAAAACCCCAATTCCCTAAATCTTTGAAAGTTGGAAATGTTCTAGTGCCATTCCTTAGGTAGGGTCTCATTAGCACAGGCTTCAAACTCACTACAGAACTGAAGACCTAGAGGATTTCTTACCCTCCTAACTGAACCCCAAGTACAGTGATTACAGGTGCGTCTTTTATATTTATATTTTCTTTGGCCTCTTTTTTAAAAAAATAGCTGGTTATTTTTTATTTATTCCTACTTTATTTTTCTGAGACAGGGTCTCACATAGCTGAGCCTAGCCTCCAACTTGTAGCTGAGGACAGCCTTTAGTGCCTGACCTCCTGGTCCTCCTGCCTCCAGCATCCCAAGTCCTGCCTTCCCTGTCATGTTGAGTATTCTGGTTCTGAACCCTAATTAATATACTGATTGAGTATACTAAATATTCATCAGATCAGAGCCCCTGTGATCTGATATCTCAGTGCATCCAGAGGTGATCAGTGTTTAAATTTTTTGGTATTATTTACCAAGAAGATTCTAAGTAACAAATCTTTGTGGTTCTGTTAGAAGAGTTGCTACTGTAGATTTTTCTTGCTATTCTCTTATAATTTCTTTTGCTAACATTTTATGTTTGCATCAGTATTTACTGAAGATTGGTCTGTGGTTTTCTGTGTTGTGTTTTTGCAGAGTCGACAGGTTTACCTCTCTGCAGTCTCCCTCATCCTAGAGTCCTTATGTGCGTGTATGACTTAGACATAAAGGCTTACAGAGATTGCCCTGGACAGGGAAAGCATCCTTGTTGTAGGGCACCTGCCCAGTGTTCGCAGAGCCCTAGGTTTATGCTCCAAACTGGGGTGTGTGCAAGATTCAATCATTTGTGCTCCTAACCTCTTAAGGAATATAGAAAAGGAATGGTTTCTTTCTCTGTTGTTTTATACTGTGTTCAGAGTATATTTTTTATAAGTTATATATTTGCAAATATTTATCCATATCATAGAAGTTAAATTTGTTAAGTTGAACTCTGAAATTTGCCATTTCTATGAGGAAGATCTTCATATGGGAATTCTTTTTATTTTCTAATAAACTTTTGATCAGTTAAGTGCTACATTCTATTTAAAGTGCTATTAAATTTAAGTGCTATTTTCCATTTAAATCTGTATTTTCTTTCATGTGAGATTTTCTAGATACTAGTTTTAAAGGATATTACTAGATATTATATATTCAGGGAGGTTATTATATTTATTTGTGATGTATAAACAAAATGAAGCAAGTTTTTAATAAGCTGCACTGCTCTTCAGAACGTGTGATGGACTCTAGTGCATTTTAAAACACCAAAGGAGGCAGAATAGTGCCCAGTGTTTTGTAGCTCTAGCTGTTTTGTTTTGGCAGTGCTGAGGGCTAAACCCAGGCTCTCCGCCAGGCAAGTACTAATCTGCATCCCCAGCCTCTGATCTTCCCTGACAAGTAGCATCTTTTCCTATTTTGTGAATATAAAGCAGTTTGGAAAACAAAGTCTTAAATTCTAGATTGTTTCTAAAAAGCCCTCAAACACCCTGTTTTCTCCAATTTAGCACTTTCTGATTGTTGTTTATTACTTTATGATTGTAAGTCACCAGCATAGTGCCTCTGGAGCATCAAGACTTGTGTCCGTCACTCCCAGCCTTGCTGTGACGTTGCTGACTGTGTCTACCTGCCCCCCAGCAGACCAGCGCCTGCATCTGAAGCCTTGCTCTGCTCTGCTCCTCTCAGCTCTGGCTGTTTTGTTTTGTCTTTTTCTGCTCAATATACTACTTTTTTAATTTTAAAGATATGATTAACATTTTTGGCAGCTTTGCTGGCTCGTGCATATCTGTTGCATTCTTTCATGTATTTTAATTCTTTGCTAAATTTTTCAAGATCTTTCATCACCTGAATATAGAAAGCAGACCTATTAGCAACTATTTATGGTGGTTCTCTTTCATGTAACCTTACTTCTGTATGTCTGGATGGTATGAGTGTGTGTGTGTGTGTTTTGTGATTTATATTTTACAATTGTACAAGTAATTTGAAGTCAGTCTATAATACATTTAGAATAATATGCTATTCATCTACCAAGGCTTTAATTCTGTAATAGGATTATATTGACGCTCTGTTTGCCAGGCAAAACAAAATTTTAATTTTAGATGAATAATGCATTTAATATAAGTTCTAAATATTACATAAGATACATTTTTAAATTACATCACAAGACTGATCATTGGTCGAGGGCATGTGCAAAGCTCCTGATTTGGTTCCCAGCACTGGAAACAAATTTTACATTTATAATTCAAGTTTAACTGAGTGTTATTTGAATTTGCTAAATCTGGCAGACCAAGCCATGTGCCATTAGTTAACTAGCCTTCTGTGCATCTAGGATGGCACTAATTATGTGAGAATGGGGAAGAAGCAGGCATTCAGGTTTCTTCTCTAACAGCAGACCTGCTGTGAGAAGGCCTGACTGGGAAGGGCTTCTCCAGGTCCTGTAAGCTCTAGCAGTTCTGCATGGTTGATGCACTTCAGGGACTGAGTGGTTGAGGCTGGCTGCATTCCTGTGAGAGCTGCTCCACTTTTGTCAAAAGCTCTGCTCAGCTTTCCCTCTGTCCTTGAATTGGCAGGTGCCCTTGGGGAAGAAATGGCCTACATGTTGGGGTCATATCTTTTGAGTTTTTGTATAGATCTTGGCCTCATAGTTTCTCAACTATCCTGCTAGTTCTTTGATGCATTTGTACAGATTTTTTTTAAACTGTTGTTTTTCAAGTTCTTTCAGCAGAGTTGGCCTAAATTACTGAATCTGCCATTGCTGGCAGCAGTGTACAATTTAAAAGACACCCAAGAAAGGGGCATGGTTGAACTCAAGGACAAGGGTTCAGGAACATGAAATAATCTCCTTGGATAGGAAAGAAAGCGTATATCTTAGACTGTGCTTAAATGATATTGTTCTGAAAGAAAGTATAAATTCAGTTTCCGTAAGGAGTGTTTGTGTGTGGATGTGGATGCAAACACCTATACACAACTTTGCATAAGCCAGAGGAGGTTGTTGTCATGTGTCCTGCTCTGCTCTTCTCTGCCATATTTTCTTAAGATGGAGTTGCTCAGTGTATCTGGAGCTAGGCTGGTGGCCAGCAAACCAAGTACTGGGGTTACAGACATGTGTGGCCATACCTGACTTTTTGTATGACATCTAGGAATTTGAACTCAGTTCCTAATGCTTACCCACTAAGCTAAGAAGTGCTCTTACCCACTGAGCTACCTCCCTGACCTAGTTAATGGATTTATTTTTAATGTGGAGACTAACAAGCTTGAGTTCTAACCAGTTAGGAAATATGTTAACCACTAGGTTTTAGCCTTTTGACTGATATAATCTAGTTGTTTGGATAGAACAGTAAATAAGGTCATAACTTTTAATGGTAATATTTAAATCAGAATAAAGTAATGCCAACTTTATATATTTTCTGGCTTATCTACAGTAAATGTAGTGTAAAGACATGAATTAGGAGGTTGGTTGTCACCTATATGGTATTCTGCGTTACTGTATGGACCTCTCGGCCATCTACAGAACCACTCCCAGCTTCTTCTACAGTTACACACTAATGCATGCAAGAACATTGACAGGTCTAAGTTCCTTGACACTGCCCTCATCTCTGTCCCTAAGGAACACTCACTCATCTCCAGATCCACACTCAGAATTTCAGGAGGAAGAGTTTCACTACTTCCTTTTCAGTCTTTTGCCCCAGAGAGTAGATTTGTTTCTGTGGTGATCAGTCTTTAAGTGGAACAGTGATAGAACAAACCATTAGACACTTTTAATTAATTACTAGCTGTAATAAAAATCACTTCAAGCATGTCTTATGTTCGTGTTTCTGAAAATTCTGTTTTAAGAGTTACGAGATTGCAACTGCCCTGGAAAGTCGAAGCCACAAGGTTCGGTATTCTGATACACTGGAAAGTGGATCAATTGTATTTTCTCTCTCTGGTACAGTATATTTGTTAATTGCAAAAAAGTATATTTGTTAATTGCCTTTACTCAAGTTTTTTTGTAAAATATGTGGGTGCACATGCTAATTTTTGTAGTTCAGTAATGACAGAATCTCATAGTGTGTTATCTTTTGGAAGAGTAAAAGTTGCACTTTGTGCTTGCTGCAGAAGTAGTACATATGGCCAACTGTGGGACAGATTTGTCCTTTCTGTTAGACGGAGTCTGGTAGAAGATGGGGAAAAGTCCTTGCTTTGGTACCAAGGTAAAAATACAAAACTCCACTTGCCTAGCAATCAATTTAAGTTGTATATTGTGTTTATAATATAGTCCTGGGGGACACGTTGCCTCCTGGACACCTGCCCCGTCCATCTTCTTTTGGCTGTTTACTCATATCCTTTGGAATAGCTTTTCTTATAAGCCAGAAAATATTTTCATAAAAATTTAGTATGAAAATTTTTTTTTGAGTTAAGTTCTCATTCTATAGTCCTGGATGGTTGTCTCTATAGCCTGGAATGGCCTGTAGGGTTAACTTTTAAAATAGACTTAATCTCTTAATTAAAATTAGGTGTCACCTTCATGTGCTCAATTCCTTGGCAGAAAAAAAGTTACTGGCCATTATTTTTCCTTTAAATATTTAGAGCAAGTCATTCTGTTTTCTAGAGCATGTCAAAGAAATATCCAAACCATTTTGTTATGTAAGAATTGTAGTAAATGCTATTCCTTATGCTTTTAAGGCCCCTGGTCTTATTGAGCTTATAGCTCTGTGTAACGTCATCATATCCACCTTTCTTAGGAGTTGCATTTTTGTTGATGGATGCTAAGGAATGTATGACATCAGCTGAGGAAATATTTCTAACCAAAATCGACAAGTTTATTAATATTCACCAAAATAGTTTTTTGGTTCTATTTGCTCCACTCCATGGGCCTGAAGAATGGAATCTCATGTTCAGAATTCATCAGAGGTATGAGAGCAAAGCACAACCAGTTTTTCTTAGTTTTCTTTACTTCAGTTCTTAATACTTTTAGGCAGTTGAGTTTTGCTAGAAGGTAAACTTTATAACCTGTCATATGTAATCAAACAGGGCAGACAGCTATTCCTTAAGTCAGGGTGACCAGAGTTGATGTCGGTAAGGGGCCTATTCTACAAAAGCAAACCAAAGTGAGCACTAAATCCTGGTTACACAGCCACCTCAAATCTTCTAAGGCGTAAAACAGGATGTGACTGAATGGACATGTGTACATTAGAGCTCTGCCCCTCCTCAGTGCCGCCTGTAACAGCAAGTACCAGTTAGTTACTTAACCACTTTCTTTTCAGATTCTTGGGCAGTAATTTACGAATACTTCCTGTACACAACACAGTAAATGCCATTGACCTTATGTGCACTATAGCCAAGGTAAGTCACCTGGGAGAAAAGACACTCATATGTACACAAATATGTACATCTTAGCCAGAGATTTTAAATACATTTTTGAGATAATGTAGCATTGTTTCCCTCCATTTGCTTCTTAAAGCGCCCCCTCTCTCTCACACACACACATGCCACACTCTTTTAGATTTATGGCCTCTTTTTGTTACGTGTGTGTGTCTGTGTTCCTAAATACATAAATATAACCAGTTCAGTCCCTCTAATGTTTTTATATAAGATTTCCAGGCTGAGCATTTAGTAATGGATTTCTAATTTGGGAGTTTTTCCCTGGGGAAGACTTTCTCCCCCCTGGTATCAGCATTCCTGAGCTGCCTGTAGTTCCTGTCAAGCCTGGGGCCTCATTAGCTTTTCCCTTCCACATTATCATTCCTACTGCTTATGACCTTTGGGTCATGTTTAGCCATCCATGTTGACTTCATGTATGTAGCTTCTGACATTTTTAGGAGACACAGTCTCACAGCAAATGCCCTATTCTGGATCTTAAAATCTTCCTGACCCCTTTGCAATGGTCCCTGAGCCTGAGGTGTAGGAATTGTGTTGTAGTTATCGGTGAGAACAACCCACAACCCTGCATTTTGATTGGTTGTGGTTTTCTGTAATCATCGTTTCTGTTTTACAGAGACAAGTTTCCTTGATGAGGGGTGAAGGATTACACTTATTTCTGGATATAACAGATATTTAAAGGGTAGTTAGGTGTTATGCTGGTTTAGTAAAGTGATCTTAAGTCCAATTAGAGAGATGTTTCCTGCTAAGATATGCATGTTACTCCTGCACCCTTACAGTTGTCATGCCACGCTGTTCATTGTTGTGGTTCCAAGACATCATACTGGGTAGGATTGTTAGTTGCTTCCCTCATTTGGAAGCTTGCATGACCCCTTTTGGGGTCATAAATGTAGTCTTCAGCTCTGGGCCATGTGTCTGAAGCGCAGTGTCTTCAGCAATAGGAACTTACCCTCCACCTGTGGGCAACCAAGAGCAACAGCAATAGCTTCTACTGTTTTGGGAGTCTCTTGGACAACTCTGACCAACAATTCAAAGGAGGGTTTCTCATCATGCCTAGTGTTGGAGTATGTTAGATGGTCTCTGGCTTTTCAGTGATTGTCAGCCCCAATGGAAAACTTCATTTAAATTAGGTATTTATATACCAACTTATGTGCAGAATAGGTATTTTAAGGTAGACTCCTTATGACTTTTTAAGACATCCTTATTAAGGGTTTTTGTTGTAAAATATGTCTTCAGGTTGTATACCCTCTTGAGGATTGTCAAGATGTCTGCCTTCCACTCTCAATTTACTCCTGGTAACCTTATGAGCTGTTTTCCACCAGTTCAGTTTCTTCTCAGGTGGTTTTTTTCTTGGAAGTGCCCATAAATACATCAACTTCCCTTCCTAGTTTTTGCCCTTGGAAATCCTAAAGCATTTCTAATACTGCATTTTAGGGAGTTACAGTCTGAGATTCCTTGACGGCAGTTCAGGTATTCCATCACTCTAAGTCACACACGAGGTTTTGGCACATCCATGTCAAGAGATGTTTGCTGAATTATCATTTGAGGCAAGATTTCATTCTGTAGCTCTGGGTGTCCTAAAACTCTCCATGTAGACAATACTGGCTTCGGTCAAACTCATAGACATCCACCTGCCCCTGACACGTTAGTGCTGGGATCAAAGGTGTGTGCCATCTCTCCATCAGAATTTATTTTGTAATATATAATCCAACAAAATAAATACTCTTTCTATATATAATGCTATATGTTTACATCTTTTTTCAGACTACCTCCAGACCACACATAGACAGCATCTGCTACAGAATGATAACAACTAAAGCTTACATCATAGAGCAGAGCCCTGTCTGGAGGACACTTCAGAAGATAAAGCTGAGTACGGACTCAGTCAGTCCAGACTCACAAGACTGACCACAAGGGTCCTTTTGGAGGAATATCAAAATAATTTAACTCATTAACTTGTAATGTCCAAATGTAAATTTAAGGGCATATATATTTAAAATAATATGTACACAATTAAATACTTTTTATTTGGGGAATTTGGTTGAGTAATTCCTTTAATGTTTAGGAGTGTAGCTGCATGACACAGTGCTACCCTAGCATATATAGGACCTTTTAAACACTACAGGGAAAAAAAAAAAGACTGATACATAAATAAAATCCAGTTCCTTAATGATACCAAGTTGGATGCACAAATACAACAGGAAATGATAGTGCAGAATTATTAGTTGGACTAAAGAAAGAGCCATGTACACTTTGGGGTTTTCCAAGATTAATCTCTGAGGGCATTTTCATATATAACTGTTTCTGGAGACATGTGTTGAGATTTGGTTTTGGTTTTGGTTTGTTTTTTGAGACAGTTTTGGTTTTTTCTAAATGTGAAACAACCCTGGCTGTCCTTACGCTCACTTTGTACATTAGGCTGACCTTGAACTCTCTGCGTCTGTTGGGATTAAAGGCATATGCCACCATGCCTGTATATATATCCCACATGGGCACCAGGTGTCACGGAGGCCAGAAGAGGGTGTCACCTCCTCTGCATCTGAGTTACAGTTGGAACCTCCATGTGGGTGCTGAGAACTGGACCATCCAGGTCCTCTGGAAGAGCAGGAAGTGCCTTAACCACTGAGTGATCTCTCAGGCTTTTAGAAGCAAAGACTATTTACTACTGATATTTATCAGAAACTGTCAAGCCCCCCACCCCCCAAAAACACTGGATTATTAAAAACAATTATGCAATTTTTCTAGTAGTAAAATTTCTGCAAGTATTTTTAAGGCGGTATAAAGTATAATGAAAAACAGCATTTTATTGGTTTTTATTTATGAAACAGAACTTTTACTTTATCCCAGCATTTTCTTCAGAGGTAGACTTTGATTTGATTTCAATGAGTTCTTCTACTCGAGCCAGAACACTCTCAATCAAGTCAAATGTGAAGACAGCGGAATGTAAGACCTGAAAAGTCAAGAGCAGCACTGCTGTTATCAAATAACCCAGACTGGCCTCTAGCTCACAATCCTCCTGCATCAGACTTCCCCACTGCTGGGGTTCCAGGCCCATGTCCCACACCCAACAGACATTTGTGTTATTAATGCTGCCTCCAAAACAAAGCACACAAGAGACTAGGCTGGAGATAGCTTAAAGTCGGGGGTTACCTTCAGCTGCATTTCAGGAGGCATTGTAGGGATTTCCTCTCCACCTACCGTCACGGAACAAACACCTTTACACATCGAGGCTACTGTAGGGAAGAAAGAAAACACCTCACACTTAGCCATTACAACAGTTTGAGGGTTTCAGCACTGTGTGTGCAAGTGTTTGTAGTACTGGGAATCAAACCCAGGGGGTCTGGAACACAGGCCAATGCTTTACTGCTGAGCTGACTCCCAGCCCCAACTCTCAAATTGTATTACATGTATTTATTTTGTGTGTATATGTGTGGCATGGTGCATGTGTAGGGGGCCGAGGGATTCAACTCAGGTCTTGAGCATGACTGATGGCAAGCATCTTTACCCACTGGACCATCTTGTTACCCCTCAGACTCCAACAGTACATTGATAAGCTACTTTAATTGTTACTAATTGTAAAATGTGTCAATGAGGTAACACCTTGTTATAAACAAATAAAATTAAGCACTAGAATTATGCAATATGTGAACTGAATCTTTAGAGAAATCACTTTATTCTGGCATGTGTAGGACATGTAAAACTTTTTTCTTTAGTATACTCAAATTGCCTATACAAGGATTGTAAAATTACTATAGCAGAATTGCCAGCTTTAAAGAAATAATTCTGAATCTAGATTTCTTTTTTACAATTTATACAAATTTACTATGGGACAATGAGGGGTGGACCATCTGATTAAAAAAAAAAAAAAAAAAGTACAGTGGGGCCTGAGGAGAATGTTTGTGATATACCCACTCATAGTCAGAACCTGAGGCTTTAAACCACGGCGTTTCAATTTGGTTTAAGTATTCATTGACCCAGTTTCAGTATTGGCTAAGAATCATTTTAATTACACAAATACTGCTTTTATGGCTCCGCATTTTTGCATAAAGTGAACGTGTACAAAAATGTGATGTGTGGGGCTAGAGAGACGTCTCAGTGGCTGAGAGCACTTACTGCTCTAGTAGAGAGCCTGGGTGTGTCCCAGCATCCACATGGAGGTCCGAAAGCACTTGGAACTCCTGTTCCAAGTGATCGAGCAACTTCTTCTGACCTCCACAGGCTCATGCACACATAGAGTACACATAAATATACACACATAAAATAAATATTTAAAAAATATGCTCATTCCAGAATTTGAACGGTTAGACCTAATGGCAAATAAAATTGCATATTACCAACCTTGGCTATTTTGTTGGCTGTTTTTAATTTCTGCTTCATAATGTGCTTTTGACATATTAAGTCCTATATGAAGTGGCTTTAGAAAGTTATTTTCAATTTTTCCAAGTTCTGTCCATAATCCAGTCTGTTCAAAGATTTAATGAACAAATTAGTTACTTGGTTCAGCAGATACAGGATGTCTTGTTAACAAACATCCACCAACTGTGAGAAACAACGACTATGACAGACACGGTGCTGCTCCGAATTGAGTTGTGATGTATCAGTCAGTAGCCACTACCACACACACAAGTGTGTGTCAGTGGCCCCCACCACATACACACACAAGTGTGTGTCAGTCAGTGGTACCCACCACACACATACAAGTGTGTGTCAGTCAGCGGCACCCACCACACACAGCTGTGTGTCAGTCAGCGGTACCCACCACACAGAGGTGTGTGTTATCAGTACCCACCACACACACACACTACACGCACATACACAGCACACTGCTCCACTAGAGTATCTCCTGGTTTTGAGATCTGTGAGAGAATTAACTGGTAACACCCTATAGTTTTTCATCATCTCCTCAAGGCTACTTTAAATGCTTAAGTGGCCGCATCACGGGACTTAGATGTGCTTGCCATGGGTCACATTCTAGAATACTGATGGAAAACTTTAAAACAAAAGGCACTTGCTCTAGAATGAGGTATAGGAATTGTGTGGATGAAAGCTAGATCAATATAACAATAGCAATGCCTCCACACATATTTCCCCTGAAATCTTTGTAGCACCCATACATTGTTGGTAGGAATTTGTCCATCACTATAGAAATTGGTTATCAATTTCTAGAACTCAAAACTAGAAGTAGAACATCACTCAAAGTTAGTGATTCCACACACCTAGATATGCTGTGCACTAGCCACAATACCCAAGTTACAGAGCCAGCTTAGGTGTCTGCAAACAGGACAGGGAAAGAAAATGTGGTATGTATATACAAAAGAGTAGTATTCTGCCGTAAAGAATGAACGTTCCATTTCAGAAAAAAGAGCTAATCTGACATGAAGTAAGACACTCAGACAAATGACTCATTATTGTCTGTCATGCAGAATCCACACTTTAAAGAAAAAGACAAAGTGGAAGAGTTATTGAATGAGAGGAGAAAACCAGTATGAGGAGGGAGGAGGCACCAGAATAAGGAGTCCAGGATGACAGAAGCGTCCTGTGTGCAGCCACGAAAGCACAGCAGTGAAACTCAGTATCTGGTCAAACAAATGTGCTAATAAACACACAAACACACAACACAAACACACACACACACTACGTACACACACGTGTACACACAAACACACGCGTACACACACATGCACACAAATATTTTAAACAATTTCTCTTACACTGCTGGGAAATGCAAAGGTCTAACGAGAGACTAGATACAAATTCAAACTTCAAAAATATACCTATCTAGTCCACACAACATCTATGGATTTATCCTGGAAAAACAAAGATTAATTTGTAATGCTTGCATTGTAGAGAAGTCTTTAAAAACAACATTTAATAAAAGAAAATGCAAGAATGTGTCTCATAACAGGAAAATGTTAAGTAGTGGCATATCCACATAATGGAAAACTACACAGCCATTACTTTTTTCTTCAATAAATACTGTTGTATGGAAGAAACTATTTTATATAGCATGGCTTGTTTTTTTTTTTAAAGAGAAAAATGCTCAAAGTGCCCAGAAGAGTATAATGTCAACAAGAGGTGATGGTGTGTGATCCCTGCTTTTATTCATTTATTTTGTAAATTTGTGTGTGTGTGTGGATGTCTGTGTGTGTGTGGATGTCTGTGTGTGTGGACGTGTGTGTGTGGATGTGGAGAGGTGCCATGCTGTGGTGTAAATGTGGAGGTCAAAAGGACAATCTGAAGTTGGTTCTTTTTCCCAATACCTTGTGGGGTCCAGAGACTGAGCTCAGGTCATCAGGTCTGTATGCAGGCTTACTCTGCCTGCTGAGCCATGTTTCCTGCTCAGGTGTTCAGTGTGCGTGTGGCGTGTGCAGGTCACAGCCCTGTGTGGAGATCAGAGCACAGCTGTGCCATGTTGATTCTCTTCCTTCCACTCAGCTCAGGCTCTCTGGCTTGGGACCACTGAGCCACCCTCAGCTCTGGTGCTCATCTCCTCTTGGTGTAGGACATTGTTCTTTATGTGCTTTTTGGGCTTTCATTCATACAAGCCTGAGAACCAGCATGGTGCTCGAACCATGGTCTCATGTCTGTTCACACTTCTCCATCTAGTCCTCTGGGCTAACTCCTGTCTCCATATCTTTCCCCCTTAAGTAAACTTCCCCCTTTCCTTTACCCGTAGCTTATACGCAGCACTAGAGCTGCTGCTTCCGGGGCTGAGTCGGTTATTGTTGAAGCCAAATGTACTGCATACATGTTTGTGTACCATATGTGTGCACTGAGGGACCAGAAGAGGGCATGTGATCTCCTGAGATGAGTGGGTGCTAAGAATTAAACCTAGGTCTTCCACAAGAGTAGCACTGTGTGTGTGTGTCTGTGTCTGTGTCATCTTTATTGAGACAGTTTCACTGTACATAGAACAGCCCTAGATATTCTAGAATTCACCCTGTAGACTAGGTTAGCCTTGAACTCAGAGATCTGCTTGCCTCTGTCTCCCGAGTACTGGGATTAAAGGTATGTGCCCCAACTACCTAACCCAACTACTCAGCCCGTAGCCAGTGCTCTTAACCACTGAACCCAAGGGGAACACTTTTTAACCTACACTTAGTTTTATCAAAAGCAAATACCTTCCCATATTTATTCAAAAGAAAATATTAGTTATGGTTAAAGTCTTCTTTACTCAAGAAGTAGCCATTAACTCATAACCAGGTGGTTAACACTTTTTATATCTATGTCACTTAATATAAAAATGTATATATATGTGTACATATACATATGATGTTGGCAAGTTACAGGACGGCCAGAGGCACACAGACCCACTCTTGAAAACAAAAATCAGAGTAAGTACTGAGTTGTAAGTGCTGTTTCTCACTGGGCTGCCCTAGAAGGGGAGCAGGGATGGGAGTGGGAGTCTAGATGCTAGTTTCCCCTTTGTTCTCAAGCGCCCTCCAGAACTGAACAAAGCCTTCCTGAGGGTACATACCTTCCCACAGATGGAAAATCCTTGTAGTCAAGACAAGACAAATCTAGATGGAATTCACAAACTGGCCTGTTTTTTATTTTCCCTATTCAACCAGTACAAGGGTTTTATAATCCTAAAATTTGTGATAATTGTTGGCTATATAGCAAGTTCCAGATCAACATGGACAAGAGGCCAGCAAGAAGGCTCAGTGGGTTAAGGCCGTCACTGCCAATTCTAACAATTTGAGTTTGATCCTAGGAAACACATGATAGGATGAGAGAACCAATTCCTGAAAGGAAAGTTGTCCTCTAACCTCCACTGGTGGACACAGACATACACACACATTCACACACACACACACACACACACAAAATGATAACAGTAATAATAATAATGCATGAACTTACAAACAACAACAAAGGTCTAACTATATATACACTTCAGTTTCCTTTTCTCTGCTAACCTCACCTCCCAAGGGCTATAATTGTAAGCACGAGCCAGGGCATCCTGCTCAGGGCAGTAATTTATTTTAATTTGTAGTCCATAACATTAAAACACTGAGTAATAAAAACAACCTTCAAAATTAGACTAAAGTTTTCTTTCACATGCTGTTCAGCATAATTCCAGTCTTTCTATCATGAACTGTACTGTTTTTACAAGCACGTTGGAGTAAAGATCCTATGGAGGAAAAAAATACATTCTTTGTCTTACATGAAAGTTACCAGATCGTTCTAAAGCACAAAAGAAATAAGTTTAAGATTTCTTTCATCTCTAATGTTAAAAATAGTAAAAAGACATTTACACTGTTTATAAGGAGTGAGCTTTTGAAATCCTCACGACTGCCTCTCATCTCATACCTGTCACTGACTCCACAATTCTGACAACTTCTGAGTTCTGTCTTAACTATGCACTAAAAATTCACTGCAGCCTCAGGCAGAAGTCTTGCAAAGCCGTAGTCAAGCACAGTCAATGGGGAAGGGCGTGGCCGTGTCCCCTTCTCGGCTCTTTGGCCTAACTCGTGCATCATTTATTAAGTGGTAGCACCGAACTTTTACCACTGCTGCTACCATCAGCCGTGTGGCTCTGCAGACTCCTTGTGCTTCACTTCATTTCACTTTGTGGTGCTGAGGACTGAATCCATGGCCTCACGACAAGCAACTATTCTGCCACTGAGCTACTGGTCCTGTCACATTGTAATTTTGAATAAACAGTCATTAGAAAGGATCTGAGTGACTTCTTCAAAGGTAAATGGCACAACTGGGCTCCAGTTTAGAATAAACTTGCAATCCAAAACAATAACTACCTACAGAATCCCAACACAGAATGTGACTTCTAAATATTAGAGATGGGAAACATTAAAGATTCTGAAACTGACAGGAAACTGAAATTCAGGAGAAAGTGCTGAAAACATGCAGGGAGCTAGGAGGGGGACAGTAAGGCGGAAGACTCCGGAAAGTGATCTCGTCCTCACTATGAGTGTGCCTGCTGTCTTCATATTGGAACGGCTTTCTGACACTCCCTGGTACCTTTCTGACTTTCAGTTTTCATCTTAGTACACCTAAATGGGCACAAACAGGAACTGGGAGGGGCTCCTCCGAGGGAAATGCCAGAATACCAGCGTCACTTTGTGACTTGTAAAACAAGCCAGAAGCCACATGTGTTTGTGTTCAGGGTCCTGCTGCCCACTTGAGGCTGACTGAGAACTTGTGGCCCTTCCTCAGCTCTGTAAGTGCCACCAGACAGGGCAATCACTCCTGGAGGGTAGCAGACGGTTTTTTTGTTAATCACGGTGGCTAAGTTTGCCTTTCCTTGTTAGAACTGTTCTTAGAAGGAATGTTCCCATTACAGACAGGCTGTTTGTTAAAAGCATAAGAAGACGAGGGCATCTACTGATCGTCTCCCCAGTATGGTAGTTCTTATGGTGGCATACAGCAACAAACTTCCTCTTGGGAATGAACATTAACTCTGGCAGCCTCGTAAGTGAGGCGTTTCCGTGCTGTCATTGTAGAGCGTCCTTGCTGAGGTACAGTTGAGGCCTTGCCTCCTCCTGCAGACCTCAGCCCTGGGTTAGGTGTGCACTGCAGCAAGCACATCAATCTCTGCTAATCAGCGAGGCTGCTTGGTATCAAGCAGATCCCATCAGCTCCTGTGCGTGCTCAGCCTTCCTGAGTACTGCACGGTTATGCTCCTCCCTCCCTAAGAACGCCTGCCAGAGGCCCAGGGCCCAGCGCTACTCAACACACACTGTATCTCTTCTGGTTTTACCATAAGTCCCTTTATGAATCAGAGTTTAACTCCAAAAGTTCTACTGCCTAGACTTCTACCCTTGAATGAATTATTGATCCTTCTTATAAGAGAACGGTTAACGAGAAAGGAACAAAGAGTACTTTTCTCTGAGAACTGTGAAGAACGACCTGCGGCACCTGGCAGGACAGCGGCCACCGCCATCAGGGATGGGTAGACAAGTGAGAAGGACTTCAGTGATGATGGTACAGGATGAAAAGATCTATACATCTGTGTTTGAAAAACCAAACCAAGCCGGACAATGGTGGCACACGCCTTTAATCCCAGCACTTGGGAGGCAGAGGCAGGCGGATTTCTGAGTTCGAGAGTTCGAGGCTAGCCTGGTCTACAGAGTGAGTTCCAGGACAGCCAGGGCTACACAGAGAAACCCTGTTTCGAAAAACCAAAAAAGAAAAAAAGAAAAACCAAACCAAGCCAAATCAAAACTCATGACTACACACTGCAAGTCTGTACATATCATTTATGTAAATTTTACTTCACAGAAAAACTGCTGACAGAGATTTAACTCTGCCTAATGATATATATGCTAAAATGTTTGGGAGAAAATATGCTGATGTCTACAGGTAACTTTGAAATGCGCCAAAAATAGAGCAAAACTGGGTAGAAGGGGAGCTGGATACCCAGGAGCGGGTTGGGCAGGTGCTGGCAACGGAGGGCTGCTGTAGAGTTCTTCTACCTTTGCAGGACATTTTAATTTTTTCACAATAAAGTATCAAAAAATAATCATCTTGTATAGTCGGAATGAGTCACAGCAATCGAGTATTTCTGGGTGAGGAGACGTGAGGGGTCAAGCCACTGAGTCTACGGAACCTGCTGAAGGCACTGCTGCTCTTCACGGACTCCTCAGCCTACGCTGAAGGCACTGCTGCTCCTCACGGACTCCTCAGCCTACGCTGAAGGCACTGCTGCTCCTCACGGACTCCTCAGCCTACGCTGAAGGCACTGCTGCTCCTCACGGACTCCTCAGCCTAAGCGGTGACTTGTCTGAGTATAAAAGATTGCTTTGGTACTTTTACGTGGAATGTAATTATTTTCATTCTTCCTATTGCTTTTTTTTTTTTAAGGCCATTTTAACAACATGATCCATGTGGTTATAGGTAATAAGAGAGCGGTTATTAGAACAGAGGAGGTGGAAAGGGGCTTGGTCAATGTGATTTTACTGTAGGACAAATTTCCATCAGACAGCTTCCTATTTATTGAATACTTCTAATGAAGTGCTATTAATAATATCCAACTTCCTACATACCATTCAAAAGTACAATTAACAGACTCAGTTTTAGGGCTAAACATGCTGCCGTTTGTCATGTCTGATGAAGTGATATCAGATCATTTTATTTTGTATAGTTCAAGTCCAGAACCATACACAAGCAGAGAAAGATGAGTAAAATGTTTATGTGTTTGTGGAGCTCCAGGAGGTTAATTAACACAAAACCTGCAACTTGCCTACCAACAGGGCTTAGTAAGACTTGCTACAAAAGAGCAGCAGCACACAGGACAGATGAAATGTGAAAAGCAAGGGGTGCCTGGGAACTGGGCACATGTCAGACCAGGTGCTCAATAAAGATAATGAATGTGGCTTTAGGATAATACTCAAGAAAAGCTCAGACACTACTTCCCATTCTGAATATACTCACAGGTTCTTTTCCAAGTCATTCACTTACTTGATTGTCATCTTCATTATCTTTGATAACCAAATACCTCAATAAATTTAATGAAGCCATAATCCTGTTAATTAAAAAAATTATTTGTTATTTGCAGTATAAATTTATGTAATCAACAACTGCAATATGTTATAAAGCAAGTTGAAACCTTGGAAATACCATTGTTTACACATTTGCCATTAGAAACTGTTCACGCCCATCTGTGGACTGGCAACAGCTTATCACTGTTCTGATGTAAGTTCACAAATACAGGGTGAGCACTTTTTCCTTGTCCTCAAGTCCACCACGTCTTCTTCCCAGGTTTCAAGATTTTTTTTATAAATACAAGCACTTCTTCACATCTATTCTAATACACTAAAAGTAAAAGTATACATTCTATATGGCCTGAAAAACAAAGCCCACATTCCAAAGTCCTTTATGAACTGTTTTTGTGAGATCCTTAGTCACAAATGTGTGGTTTCAAGTCCCTGTGTAATGCTGAGAACCTCACTGTGCTTGAAAGAAGAGGTTTTGTTTCTGTGTAAGTCACTGAGTAACTTAAATAGGAAACTTTACATACTTTTATGAACTAATTACAGATCATAAAAATCACAGGAAACTGTATTTCTTAGTTTAAGCAGTTGACTATTAGAACTGAGTGGTGGTCACCTCACCTGTCTGAGTTCTGCAGTAAATCTGTCTCAGCGCCCTCAGGGAGAGACAGGACCAGGTCTAACAGAGAGATCAGCTGTGCTCCTGCAAACCATTTGTTATGTGTTTTCTGAAAAGCAAAAGAAAGTTTATGTGACAGTATGATAAATCGTATATACTACAATTACCCAACAGTACAAAGACTATTAGACTTTTACCAAACATTTTAACTTTCTTTTCCATGTGTCTATTCCCTTTCCAGACACGTGTGAAAGTCCTGCCAGTGTGAGAACACTGGTGATCTTTTTCTATATGGGGTTATGCATATTCAAATACAGATGCAACTCAAATTTTTATTTCTGACATATGTAACACAATAAAAGCCATATTATTAGTCTAGATAAAGAATGCAGTTTAAGTTTATAGTTAACAGCGGTGTGGGGGTCATGTTTATTTTTTAAATAGACAATTATACTTTTAATATTATAGACATAAAAATACTGTGAGTAAACCATACTGATAAATGCCACATGTGAACAAATAAATTGGTAAATGACCATTACCTTGTCTGTGCTCTTACCTTAAATGATAAATCAATCTGATTTTTGATATTTTGAATTACAAAGGCTTCCACACCTGAGTGATTACTTGTATTTAGTAAGCACCTTGAAAACATAATTATAACACAAATGATTAAACAATTCAATTGGGCTTTATATAACTTTTAGGAATATAAAGATCACAGCAAAGACAATTATCAATGTGGCCAGACAATTATAAGGTCATCTTAACAGGGTTTGCTTTTACTAACTGGTAAATTTTATGTACAACTGGGTCTTTTTAAGAACTTTTTTTTTCAGTGTGTGCATGTGTGTTCAATAGAGGCCAGAGAGCAGTGGGTGTCCTGTTCTATCAGTCTCCTTATTGTTTTGAGATGGTCTCTCACTGAACCCGACCTAGGCTGGCACAGTGAGCCCCCAAAATCCTCGTTTCCTGTCCCTCTAGCCAGGGCTACAAGTGTATGTAATTGTGCCCAGTTCTTCACGTTGATTCTAGAGATCTGAACACAGGTCCCATGCTTGTGAAGGTGTTCCTACTCACTGAGCTGTCTCCTTAACTCGCCAACAAAACATTTCTATTAAACCAAATTCAAATCTTTTTTATGTTCCCTGTGAAGAAGACTAATGCTGGCTTACTTGCTTAATGAAACCTGATAACTGTTAATAGCTTAGCTTTTCAGTGTCCCCTAAAGGCTGAAATCCTGGTTCTTAGCTCATGGTAGCACCTTAGAAAATGGGGCATCATGGCCTCCCTAACCCTATCCCTAACCCTGAGCTAGGTCACTTGAGACATGTGCTTGAAGAAGGTATTGGGATATTAACCCTTTCCCTGACCCATGCCTGTGTTCCTGGCCTGCATGAACTGAGGCAGCCTTTCTGCTACCTTCACACTACCATGATGTTCTGCAACAGAACCAACTGCACAGACCTAAGCCATGAGTCAAAAGCCACCAAGAAAGAAAACAGGGATCTCTTGGTAGAGTACAAGTAGAACAAAATAAGAAACTTGGTATAAAATCTAAGGGCTAAGACTGCGTAAGCTAGGTCTGACTCTGGTATAAGACCTAAGGGCTAAGACTGTATAAGCTGGGTCTGACTCTATTTTCTTCAGAACTGAGGAAAAAGATAGCCTCAAGGATGCTAGTACTGGCCACACTCAAAGATGACAGTTCAGCATTTCACTATTGCTTAAGTCAGGTCATCACTCATTCTTAGTATCTACAGCAGAGTAAAACAGGCTAAGAACTGTAGGCTAAATTTAGCATGTAGTTATGTTGGTGTTATTAGAACACAACTATCTCCTAATATTAGGACAGTAGAGTTTCCACACAAACTCTGTATACAGCCTTATAAAGTCTTTATTTATTATTAAGCTAAAGTTTTCTAGTCTTTAACTTGTTGCTTAGAAATTCTACTACAAGGAAATAAGAGTAACGTGAAATGACAAACCTGTCAGGTTACAGCTGTCCTCTGTGGTGCCTCAGTGTCATTATAAATACTGGAGATTACTGGATTCTGCAAGGCTCTGGCAGCTCTAGCAGGAGCATTATCAACCTCAGTCACTCCTTCCAGACTGTGTAAGTTTACAGTGTTTCAACCAAACTAAAATTTACACACTGATACATAATATTTGAAAAGCTGATTCTTTGGTTTACAGACACTGAACAGTACTGTACTGTTCAGTGTCTGTAAACCAAAAAGGCATTTGCTGTACCTTTAAATGATTACCTAGCATTAACAGGTTTTGATCAGCCACAAACCTAGTAATTAGCCATGGGCTATGTTTTGAAATGTGTCCTAAAAGCTCATGTGTTAAAGACTGGGTGCAGCTGACAGACTTCTTGAAGTGATTGATTAAATCCTGAGGGTTCAAACGGACCAATAATATGACCCCTTGATTGAGTCATATTATAATGGCATCCTTGAGAGATGGCAACGAGGCAGTAGAGTTTAGTGCAGCAAGTAGGTCTCAGGGGCATGCCTCAGAGGGTGTGTCTCGTCCTTGACCCTTCCCTCGAGGTGAACAGCTCTGTCCCACTGCCTTCTCCAAGCTCACAGTACAGGAGCCGGCAGGCCATAGACTGCACCTCTGAAACACCAAGCCCAAATAAACTTCCTCCATCAGTTGTTTTCTCAACTATTTTATCAGAGCAATGAAAAGTGCCTTGCTTATCAGCTTGGTACATACCTAAATAATGTATATTTGCCTTGCGAATCCAACTTGTCAATATACAGCTGAAGCATAGCTAAACCTTTTTTCCTCTGAAAAGAAATAATTCTTTTACATAAAACATTGAAAAGTAAATTATTTATTAAAATTTCTTGCTGTAACTCATGATTTAGCCCCAAATCATACATACCAATGTCTCAATGGGGCAAAGTGTCATAACTTTGACTAAGCCCTAGAAATAAAGAAAAAAACATTTTAAATCCAGATGTAAATAGATTCTGTCTGCAAAGTTCAATTACCACAAGGTGCTACCGAAAGGGGTTGAGTGACCTAAGGAGACCTGCTCTTCTGCCTGTCACTAGTACAGGGCAAAGTGACTACAGTTAGCTTTATACACAGCACAAAATGAGATGTGAATAAGTGTGATTGTAAAGTGAACGGGAATTTTCAATTATTTGTAGAAGAGCAAGAAAACTCAAATATGCATAAATAGAATGCATTAATTAAATATAATCAAGCTTAATGTAGCAGCAAAAGCCTCACCTTTCTACTTAAATATTAAACTTGACAGCTAAGGCCTGCATAGTGAACAAAGAGCTTCAGGCCTTTAACAGCGTGAGTGGATACACCTGAGAGCGTTAGTTAGTCAGAGGTCAAGTGGCTTTGCTCCTAAGGGCCCTCCATAGTGCCATCAACCTGGATGATAGAAAATAGCTATTTAAATATATATTAATCCTAGGAGTTGGGGAAATTAATCAAAATAGAATTTAAACTTCAGTTCCATTGTCTCACTAACTACATAGCAGGTAGTCTGGTTTTGTCATGGCAGCACAGAAAGCAGACCATTTCCATCTGCACAAACATTGAGTTGCAGGTTCAGTTGGAAGTCACAGTAGCACTTACAGAGGTGGAGAAGAGAAGGAAAGAAGTTGCAGCACACATTACCTTAGCGGAGTTCAGAACAGACAAGAAGCTGTTGCAATATTTGACTACATATTCTGCTTACCTGAGGCACAGCAAGAAAACTCTTGATTTCTAAATACTGATAACAGAGGCTGTTGTCTTCTAATCTCAATAAGCTAGTCTCCAGAAGTTCCTGCAGATGAGCATACATGAATATACATGTACATACATGCACATAAGGTGCAGCTGATAGTTATATTTGTTATTTTTATAATTTATAATGCTAGCAAACAGGCTGGTGAGATGGCTTAACAGAGAAAGGGGCTTACCCCAAGCCTGATGACCTGAGATCCCAGAACCCACAGAATTGAGAAAACTGGTTCTGCAGGTTGTTCTCTGACCTCTACAAGTGTATACATGTGTGCATACACACACACCCCCATAGACACATACACACACACACACAAATGTACAATGATAGCAAACAAACCTTACCAATCCTTTGGAGTAAATAGACTGTTCTGTTCTGAAAGAAAACATTAAAAGTTATCACTATCGTTTCATAAAAAATTGAAATATAAGGTCTTGTAAAGCTATATCATTATCTGGACTGACTGGTGCACACCTGTAACACTAGTACTTGAAAGGCTCAAGCAAGAGGATTTAGCATTAGACACTAACTAGAGCTCATCCCAAGACTTTTTCAAAATTAATTAATTAAATGATATGAACCCTGATCCTCCTCTACCCCCACTCTCCTCCCAGTGACTGTTGGATGTTACAACTTAATCCTGAGATTTCATCTAAATGATCTTACCTTTGCAGAAACACTTCAATATGCTCCATGTTCAACTGCAAAAGGTATGATGGGCTAAAAATAGGAAATAATTTTAAAAAGATGTTTGGAAACAGCAATTTCCTCTCCTCAACCACTGAGCAAACCCAGGGCCTCCTCATACATGCTCTTCCCACTGATCTCAATTACAACCCAACATATCTCATGCATATACACACTATGGGAATTGTGTTCTCCTCAAAAAACATGTGTTGGAGTCATAGCCTCCTGAACTTAGAATATTGGACTTAAGGACTTTATAAAGTTAAAATAAAGTGAGGTCTTTGGGAGTCAACCCTAATCCAGTACCTCATGCCTATTAAATAGGAAATTCTGGGGCTGGAGAGATGGCTCAGTGGTTAGGAGCCCATACTGCAGAGAACTTCAGTTCCCAGCACAGATGTCAGGTAGCCCACAACTATGTGTAATACTGCCCCATGGAATCAAATGCTCACTTCAGATTTCTGCAGGCACACAAATAAACGTAACTAAATAAATCTTTTAAAAAGCAGGGCAAGTGGGCTGTGCTATTAGATGGGCGTAAGAACTGGTGAGGCTGAGTGAGCTCAAACCCCAGGGAATCTCAGAGGTTTGAGAAAGGCAGGAGTGAAGCCGCTCCCTGCCTGTCTCTGTATCTGCTCTGGAGCACGTAACAGTGACACCCCGATGAGGTATCTAGATAGCCTTAGCCTTCAGCCAATGACCTTCCCTTCCTGGATATAATCACGCCCTTCCTCCAAGAGGTATATAATTCTAGTTCACCTGAATAAAGTGTATATGCGTTCACATTCTCCCTCCAATAAAGCAATATAATCAAGCAAGGATTGTCTCAGAGAGCTGCTTCACTGAAGATGTAGAAGGCCTTTGCCTAAAAGAGCCACACCCAAGACTTCAGAAGGAGGCTTTTCTCTTCTCCTACCCCTCCGGTACTTGCTCCCAAATGGACCAGATCTTGCTCATCTCAGACCCTGCTTTCCCCTTCTAGCCTGGAGTGTACACACCCTGAGGGGAAATGTGGATCTCAGATGGACCCAAGCTCCTGACTTCCAGGCGGTACACTGGAGGTGTCTGGGTACCCAAAGAGAAGACCTGGAACTACAGCATTTATCTCTGACCCCCCCCCCTTTCCCATTCTGGTGGCATCTGATGCCCCAAGGAGAAACACAGGTTGTGATCTCTCCTTTCCAGACTTTGCCCAGTATTGACTATGCCCAGCCTTCTCCAAGCTGGTATGCCTGTGGCACCAAAGTACCTCAGGCAGAGGCAGAACACAGTACCACAAAGGATTATGTAAGAGTATACAGGCAAAGACGATCAAAAATCCAAATGCCAGAGAAGCATGAAGATTCATTCTTCTTCTTAGCTGTGCTGCCTAGTTTTTACTGTCAACTTGACACAACTTAGACTCATCCAGGAAAAGGGAATTTCAAGTGAAGAGTTACCTTGGTCAGACTGACCTGTGTCTATGGCTGTGAAGCCCACTGTGGGTAGCACCATTACCTAGGTACATGAGTCTGTGCTGTTAAAGAGATAGTGAGCAAGCCTGATTGTAAGCAGGGTTCCTGCTTCAAGCTCCTTCCTCGAGTACCTGTCCTGACTTCCTTCAAACATGGCTTGTGATGGGAAATGTAATCCAAATAAACCCTTTCTTCTTCAAATTGTTTTTGTTCATGGAATTTATCGTAACAACAGAAAGTAAACTGTAACAGCAGCCCTCACAAGCAAGCAACCTTCTGATAACTTAATCACGTATTTCCTACCTCTAAAACTAGGGTAATGTGGGCGGCGGGGCATGGACCCTCAGGCAGCCACCGGTCCTGGGCCGGGCGAGCCGAGTGCACGGGAGGCCCCCAGCGTGGAGGCTGGCTTTGCCACAGCTGACCTCTCTGGTCGGGAGACGGAGACTGCGCTGGCCTAGGATCGACTAGCTTCTAGGTGGTACTTGATGCCCATGGACCCAGACGGCCCCATCTCACTGGGAGGAACAGCTCGAGACCGTGGAAAGCATCTAGTCCAGTGGAGCTCAGAGCATCCCTGCTGACATTCCTACCCATGCTGAGGGCCCAGGTTCTGAGGAAGAAGACTTTGCAGTGGAGAAGGAGGCTGACGGGGACCTGTATGCCTGGGAGCCGGCAGAGGTTCCACCCTCCCTGCCCATGGAACAGGCTGCCGAGCTTTTTAATGAGGACTGGGACTTGGAGCTGAAAGCGGATCAAGGGAATCCTTACGATGCTGACGACATCCAGGGGAGCATTTCCCAGGAGATTAAGCCTTGGGTGTGCTGTGCACCACAAGGAGATATGATATATGACCCCAGTTGGCACCACCCGCCTCCACTGATACCACATTACTCGAAGATGGTCTTCGAAACAGGACAGTTTGACGATACTGAAGACTAAAAGTGTCACTTTCTGCAGTGGGGGAGTTTTTGTGTCCTCCAGATCACAAGTTGTTTCCTGTGTTTTAAGTGAGATATTCTTTCCAAGGCATCATTCCCAGCGACTCCTCAGTGTGGGCTACAGACAGGCATTAACTGGGGCTTGTTGTTGTTGTTGTTAATGGACTCTGGAGTGTGTTGGAATTTTTGTCTGTGTTAAAGTTGTGTTCTTTATAAATAAAGTTAGGGAAAACAAAAAACAAAACAAAAAAAAAACTAGGGTAATATGTTTCTGCACTTTAACAGTTTTATCTGGTATGGCAGACCTACTGATTTTAAAAGCAATGTATTCAGTTTTTATCATTTCAAGTAGTATGCTGGTTCTAGGCCTTCCACATACAGCCTGTATCAGAAATGTATGAGTCTTCTATTTAAGTTTCTTTGGGGCTTTTATCATATAGGAATACTGAATTTTGTCAAAGATTTCCTGCATCTAACAATCACATGAAACAACCACATGGTATTTGTCCTTGAGTCAATATATGTATGCTCTGTGTTAGGTTTACTGATGCATGCTGAACCACTTTTTATATCTGAACTGAGACCATACTGCTTGTGCTATATGATTTTATTATACTGAAGAATTTGCCTTAGAAGCATTTTGTTGAGTATTTCTACAGCTAAGCTAAGCAAGGAGATTGGGTTGTTTTCTTTTGTTGCTTATTGTTGTCTTTTGGGGGTTTTAATAGTGTATCATTTGTGTGCATGCCTGCACATGGGCACTGGATATGATGGCGCTTATGGAGAAGCCAAAGGACTTTTGGGAGACACTTGTCTTCCACTTGGAGGCCTGGGAGCCATTCTGAGTTGGTCAGGCCTTCCTGACAAGTGCTTTACCAACTCGGCCATCTTTATGCTCATCTCTTGCTTGTCTGGGGGTTTTTGTTTGGGTTTGTTTTGTTTTGTTTTAATTATAATTTTGATATTTAGCTCAGACTTCCTAGAATTCACTTTGCAGCCTAGGCTGCTTATAATTCATCTTCCTCATGCCTCAGCCACCCAAATTCCCGAATTCTGAGATTATAAGTATGTACCACCACACCCAGCCAGTTATTTCTATTGTATTCTTACCTGGCTTGGGTACCATATTATCTTAGAAGGATGAAGTTAGAAGCATTCCTTCCCTTTGTACTTAGGGGGAGCTTAAGGATGATAAGTGTTAGTTGTTTAAGCATCTGGTAGAATTCAGGAGTGGGTCTGTACAGTCCTGGGCTTTTCTCTGTTGGGAGATGTTTCATTACTGATGTTTATGTTCTTAGTATCATCTCAGTTCAATTGTGATAGGTCATAGATGTCTAGAAATGTACTGACTACTAGCTTTTCCAATTTACTAGAAGTTAAGTTTTCAAAGTAATTCATAGTAATTCTCTGGATTTTAGTGGTTACATTACCACTTTGTATCTAACAAAATTCCATCATCTTCTCATTGTTAGCTTGGATAAATGTCAACTTATTTGACTTATAAAAGAACTGACTCAGGTCCGAGGGGAGCGAGTTGAATGGTTCTCTGGTCGCGCCTTGGAAACACGTAGCCCTTGTAGCATGGCTGACCAACTGACTGAAGAGCAGATTGCAGAGTTCAAAGAAGCTTTCTCACTATTTGACAAGGACAGGGATGGGACAATAACAACAAAGGAGCTGGGGACAGTGATGAGGGCTCTGGGGCAGAATCCCACAGAGGCAGAGCTGCAGGACTTGAAGTAGATGCGGATGGTAATGGCACAGTTGACTTCCCTGAATTTCTGACAATGATGGCAAGAAAAATGAAAGACATAGACAGTGAAGAAGAAATTAGAGAAGCATTCCGTGTGTTTGATAAGGATGGCAATGGCTATATTAGTGCAGCAGAGCTTCGTCACGTGATGACAAACCTCGGAGAGAAGTTAACAGATGAAGAGGCTGATGAAATGATCAGGGAAGCAGACACTGATGGGGACGGTCAGGTAAACTACCTGAGCTTGCACAAATGATGACAGCAGCGAAGTGAAGACACTGTACAGAATGTGTTAAATTTCTTGTACAAAATTGTTTATTTGCCTTTTCTTTGTTTGCAACTTATCTGTAAAAGGTTTCCCCCTACTGTAAAAAAATATGCATGTTTATTAATTAGGACTTCATTCCTCCATGTCTTCTTCCCTTATCTTACTGTCATTGTCCTTAAACCTGATTTTAGAAACTTGATCAAGTACCATGTTGCACGTGGCTTACTCTGGATCTACCTAAGCCCTTCTGCACATCTAAACTTAGATGGAGTTGGTCAAATGAGGGAACATCTGGGTTAGGCCTTTTTAAAGTAGCTTTTAGGAACTGTCAGCATGTTGTTGTTGAAGTGTGGAGTTGTAACTCTGCGTGGACTGTGGACAGTCAACAATATGTACTTAAAAGTTGCACTACTGCAAAACGGGTGTTTTATCCAGGTACTTGGACACTATTTTTGGTACTGCTGGTACTGTACCAGAAACATTTTCTTTTGGTGTTACTTGCTTTTTAAACTTTGTTTAGCCACTTAAAGAAAATCTGCTTATGGCCCAACTTGCCTCAAATCCATTCCAAGTTGTATATTTGTTTTCCAATTAAAAAAAATTACAATTTACCTCCCCCCAAAAAAAGAACTGACTCTGTTTCTTTGACCTTTTGTATTGCTCTTTTAGACACCATGTCATTTTTTTCCACACTGATCTTTTAAAAAAAAAAAAAAATTATTTATTATGTATACAGCATACAGCTTTCTGCCTGCATATGCGCCTGCAGGCCAGAAGAGGGCACCAGATCTCATTATAGATGGCTGTGAACCACCATGTGGTTGTTGGGAATTGAACTCAGGACCTATTGAAAGAGCAGACAGTGCTCTTAACCCTCTGAGCCATCTCTATAGCCCTCTACACTGATCTTTTCTTCCTTCTATTTAATTTTTTTGGGCTAGTTCTGTTTTGCTAAGACCTTCAAATACATCGAGTTATTTACCTGAGATTCCCTACACACATTAAAAAAGATTTATGTGTATGTATGTACACATGTGTGTGGGTACCCAATGAGACCAGAAGAGGTCATAAGATCCCCAGAAGCTGGACTTAAAAGCAGTTGAGAGTGACCTTACATAGGTGCCGGGATCATAACCATTGGTTCTCTGAAAGAGCTGCCAGCACTTTTGACACTAAGCTAGCTTTCTAGCCCCATATTATTTTTAATTTAGGCCCTCATAGCTACAAATTCCCTCTCAGAACTGCCTTTGTTATATTCTGAAGTTTACAGCAGGAGATTTCTTTTTTAGTTGAGTCTAAAGAAATTTTAAAATACCCCAATTTCCTCAATGACACACTGATTGGCCAAAAGTGGGTTATGTTATCAATCTCCAGGTGTTTGCCTATTTTCTATAGTTTATTCTGCTATTGATTTCTAATTTTATCACATTTTGACCTGATAAGACATTCTTTTTAAAAATTTTGTTTAGACATATGTAATGGCTTAGAATGGGAGGAATTCTTTTCAGAGAAAGTTTCACAGCTGATAAGAATGTTGTATATTCTGAAGGTGTTGAGTGAAATACTCTGTAGACATCTGTTAAGAAGCTTTGATCTTATGATGTAGTGTCACTAAGTTCCTCTCCTAGTTATTTTCTCTGAGTGACTGATCTACTGTTGAGACTGGAGGCTGAAATCTATCCCATGTTGAATCTGGACTTATCTTTGCTTACAGTACTTCCCATACTTCAGGTCTATGTAGGATTCTTCTCCCCATGCCCCATTTGTCTGTCTATATTTCTTTGAGACAGGGTATCACAGGGTAGCTCTGTGTATGTAGCCCTGGCTAGGCTAGAACTCACTGTGGCTGGCCTTGAAGCCTTGAACTCAAAGCCTCCACATGCTGAGTGGGTTTCTTAAAGATAAAAGATAGTTTGGGACTGAAAAGATGACTCAGCTGTTAAGAGAATATACTGCTTTTGTAGAGGACCTGAGTTGAGTTCTCAGGACCCAAACTGGATGGCACACAAGCACCTCTAGGGGGATCTAATAACGCTAGCCTCACTGGGCATCTGCACTCACATGAACATACACACACATATATGCAATTTAAAATGTTTTAAAATGATAGAAGCTAGTTGGGTATCATTTTAACCCCACCAGCTGATCTGATAATCCCATTAGACAGTTACAAGAGTTCACATTGAGGGTTATCAGTGAGAGAACATGGCTAATTCCTGTTGTTTTCCTGATTAACTTCTTAACTTATTCACCTTGTTTTGGAGGTTTGGTAACTCTCATTGGTCATCTGTTTTTCCTGTAACTTACTCTTACCAATGCTGCTGTGGTTCATCTTCTTCTCTGTGTGCAGGATTGCTGATGTACCTTCTTTAGTGTGGGCTCAACAGCCTTGTGCTGATCTTGGAAGGCCTGTTTTTCTACCTAAGTCTTGCTGGATATGGCAATAGTTTTGGAAGCTATTTATTTTCAGCTAGAAATGTATCATTACATAATCTTGTCTGTTCCCTTTTGCTGGGAGTTTGATGAATTTCTGATGAGTCTGCCTTTGAAGTAGCTTGATACTCCATCCTTAGAGCTTTCTATATTTTTTTTCCTGTACATTTGACATTTTAGCTAAATTTTCATATGGATAGTTTCTTGAATGCCCATTCTAAGTGCCTCCTTGCTTGGATGTACCTTTCTTCTATAGACTTTAGAAATCCTCTAAAAACCAGGTTTAAATTGTCTGGCATTCCAATCACTTCATTATGTTTGGAACTGTCTACTGAAGAGAGGTAAGTTCTGTGGGTCTTCATAATAAGCCAGATTTCTCCCAAGTCTCAGTTCCCACTAGTACATGAAGTGTTAGAACATGGTCCAGGAATGGAGTTGTGGGAAAATCTGAGTTCTTGTGAGAATACCCAAAGAAAACAAGACAAGAGTTGTGACCTCAGTTTCTCCAAACATGGAATTGTTCTTGGAATGTATTTTCATGTTCCTCCCAAGAGGACGGGATGGGAGTGAGTTTACTTCAGATTACTCATTACTGCTTGCTGGTGTTATTAAACGGTTCTTTCTCTGCCACATGTGACTCGTCCTTATGATTGTGTACAGCTTAAACTAACGCCAACTTTACCCATGTGACCTTTACCCATGTGTCTGGAGCTGACTGAAGTTGGCCTTTGTGTGAGACTTTAGTCACCTTGTTAATTAGCTCCATTCTCCCAGGTCCTCGAGAGCCATGGCAATGGGGGGTAGGCCACAGTAACAACAACAAAAACCCACAAACATTTAATTACAAAAGAAAAAAATGAAAACAACAACTATACTCACAATAAGGATAGAAAAAAGCCAGGATGTGTATGGGATAAATCGGAATTACAAAGCTAGTAAAGCGAAACAAAGTGGTAAAAAGGCAAGAGCATGAAGGGGAGGGAGAGAAAGACAGGAAGAGCAGAAGCAGAAGCAGGATGGCAGTGAAGACAGAATCACATGATCAAACAAGAAAGACCGCCTTCCAGTCCTGCTGACCATTTTCCTCAGACCTAGTCCCTTGAAAAGTCTGCTCAGTGTGCTGTGTCCACTGCACTGAGTCCTGCAGGCAGGCATGCTGCCATCACCGATGCTGGCCTACATGCCTGTCAGTGGGTTGGCCCAGCAACCTGGCAATCCCTTCCATTCTTTCCTGCAGCTGACACTAAGAACCACGTTTGAGATGCTCTTTCATACCAGAGGTGTGCATGTGGCCCTGGCAACTACCCAAGCAGCAGCTGAGGCACTATTCACTCAGAGCCAGTTTCACTCCTCCGAGGTAAAGATGCAGTTCCCAGCTAGAAGTCTCCTCCGCTGCCCTCTGCAGTGAAGCCTGTACTCCCTATTAAGTAAACCTTATGTCTCCTGATCTGGGTTCAAGTCAAAATCATTTTGTCTTGATGTCTTGCTCCTGTGCCCACAGTGATTCTCAGGGTGGTTGTCCCTTTAATCAGCAGAGGGTAAGCTTTTAAAGCTTAGAGGTTTAGTAATTCTGGGCTTCTACTTACATCAGCTGAAAAGTTTGCCAACGAGATCTCTCAGGATCTCCCTATAGCATCAGTGAACAAGCTAGGAAGTATGGGACCCCATCTCTGTAAGTGTCAGGCCCATGTCTCAGCTCTGTTGACTGTGTAGATCACAGACCTTAATGCTAAATGTGTCGTGCAGAATGTCATACTCTGTGCCTGTGGGGCTCATCAATGCTCTTCTTTCTTCCTCTTGTAGCTCCATGGGGGCAGATTCTCTCTATCTCAACCACTTTCCATCACACTCAGTGTTACACTATGCTGTTTCCTTTACAAGCCTGATATTCAATACACCTGGATCTCATCTGGTCTCTACGATGCTGTCCTACTCCGTGCCTTTTCACACCACCACCTGAAGCCACACAGAACTGATGTCTTTTCTTACACTGATAGAGATTCCCAAAAATCCTAGGCATCTCAAATCTGTCATCTTTCAGTGTACTAGTATATTAATATACATGTACTGGATATTAAATAAATAAAGAGTTTGCGATTGACTCTTACCTTAACACCATGGGAAGCTGGTCAACACCAATGCCCTGAACAAACACTAGATACGTCAGAGAAGCCACAGAGTCTGCCAGTTGTTTGTCGTCTTCTTCTTCAAATTCAAGGTAATCCCAAGTCCTTTTTTTCCTTCCATGATTAAGAATAACTTTGGGGACAGGGTGTCCAATTTTTGATAAAAATCCCTGTGAAATGGGTTTTTAAAAAAAGGAAGCTGTTGGCATATGAACTATTTACCACTCATTTACCCCACAGCCACACTGTCCACACCCCTTCTCTTTGAAGTTATACACAATTTGAGGTACTTGCTGTGAACGTCACTCCCTTGTTAGATCCTCTTAAATGGCAAAGGTGAGTGCAGTGCTCTGAGTAAGAAGGGCCCATGGGATCACACTTGACTGCTTGATCATCAACGAGAGGCACTACTTGAGAAGGAACAGGAGGTATGACCTTGTTAAAGTAGGTGTGGTCTCACTGGAGGAGGTATGTCAGTTGGGGGGGGGGGCTCTGAGATTTCAAAAGCCCAAACCAGGCCCAGACTCTCTCTTCCTGCTGCCTGTGGGTCTGGATGGAAAACTCTCAGCTGTTTCTCCAGCACCATGTCTGCCTGCGTGCTGCCATGCTTCCACCATGGAAATAGTGAACCAAAGTTCTGAAACTGTAAGCAAGTCCCCATTCAGTGCTCTCTTTCCGAAGAGTTGCCATGGTCACAGTGTCTCCTCACAGCAACAGAACACTGACTAAAGCCAGTGAGGAGTCTGCTGCTGTAATGCAGGTCTTGAATCAATTGATTTTGAGTTATTCAAAAGATTACCCTGGATGAGCCTTACCTATTCAGGCAAAGTTTTTGCTTTGCTTTGCTTTGCTTTATTTATTTATTTATTTATTTATTTATTTATTTACATGATCTCACTCAAAATCATAGTTGAAGGTACATATTATATACATCAATTTTGTTGATAGCCAAATTACCTGATTGCTGGAGGGACGGCTTTAGAGTAAGCTAAAGCAGATCATTTCAGGGGCTGGAGAAATGACTTAGCAGTTACGAGTACTTGCTGCTCTTACAAAAGACCCAGGTTTGGTTCCCAGCACCCTCATGGCAGCTCACAACCATCTACAACTCCAGTTCCAAGGGATCCAATACCTGCTTCTAGCCTCCTTGGCCAGTGCACACAAATAAAGTGAGTAACTTTAAAACACAAAGCTGGGCACACCATTTTGGGAGATAGATGCAAGTGGATCTCTGAGTTCAAGGCCAGCCTGGACTGTAAAGAGAGTTCCAGGATAGCCAGAACCATATAGAAAGACCTTGTCTCCAAAATATCACAATAAAGAAAAAGAGAGAAACCATTTCATCATGAAAACTATAAGTGCTTTCCGATACAGCGTGACAGCTGCCAGGCACTGACAGGATGGGCAGGGGAGGGTGGGGCTGGGGGAAGTGCTTAGCCAGGCAGTGCGGGGGTGGGGGGTGGGGGGTGGGAGGGGATGCTTAGCAAGTACAGAATTCAGGTGGAAAGACATGTTCTTGAGATGGCAGCACTGGTGACATCACACATTGACATTGCACGGTAGTGGAAATGCACTTAATGCTGCACTTTAAAACGCTTAAGATGGGGGCTGGCTGCTCTTCTAGAGGATCCAAGTTCAGTTCCCAGCACCCACATGTTGGCTAATAAATAAGATCTGATGTTCTCTTCTGGTTTCCAAAGGTACTACTTGCATGTGGTACACAGACACTCAGGCCAAATACACATAAACACATACACACAACACTCATTCACATACTCTCTCTAAAAAAAAATATTAAATTAATACCAACGATTTGTATTAGAGAATTAAGAGAAAAAATACACATTTTCAAGACCTTATATGCATGTATACATTTTCTTGTTTATTAGCATATAAATAGAAACGTTTGGAAGGCTTTGGATAATATTATTGCTATTTAATTTCCATACTGTTATTTATCTGTGTTCTAAAAAACTACATACTGCCCTATTAATAAACTATCAGTTTAACTGGTCATATATCACAATACAGCAGGATAAATTTAAAATTACAAGTATTATGTAGTAGGTTAGATTGGCTAATAATAGTACTTACTATTATTTCAGATGCAAAACACCGAAAAGGGTCATTTCCAACTTCTTCAGACTGTTCGAGGAATTGTGCTGTCAGCAAAGGGCATTTCAAGCTTTTCAAACAGCTACAACATAAGAAACAGGCAACTCTGCAGTCAACACTCCAAGGCGTGACACATCTAGCTCTTCCTATCTGGCTTTTCATGAGGCTGCATGGGTTTTTCATTCCCGAAACTCTGGCTGAAATCTGCCGCTGTGACTGTATTGACAAGTGGGACCCTTGAAAGGGAGGCTCCCCATCATGGGAAAGAAAAAGCTGTTCTGAAAACATACCTGTTCTGAAGCATACCTGAGCCTCAGCCTAGAACTGCAAACCAATAAATACACTTTTATTACAAATCACCTGGTATTTCACTAGTCACACAAGTGGCCTCAGGCAAGCCCCGATAGTTCAGAGTCTGTAAAGACGATGAATCCTTTCTCACTCGTGACAGTGATGGGAAAACACAAGAATGCCTTGCTGGACTCCATAACTCAGATTCAACTTAATTTCTACACTGTTATAACTGATGCTGAATGTCTCCTGAGGACCAGTGCTAGTCCAGGAGGTCGCATCACTGGCCCAAGGAAAATTCAGAACAATATAGGAATTTTTTTCATAGAGTTGTATTTTTTTAAAAATCTAACTTTATTCTATAACTAAGTCTTTTCTGGTTCTTTAAAATGTTTTTTTAAACAATTTTTTCGTTTTTAAAAACAACTTTAAATGCCTTAACCCAGCAAAATAGAAAAGAAACAGTAGCATTAGTCTCCCAAATTAAAAAAAAAAAAATCAATACTGTCCAGGAGAAATTTAACACAAATTCCATATATAATTTAGAATTTAAGATTTCTTAGTAGTCACACGAGAAAAGTTGTTAACAGAGAAATCAGTAATTGACCTCAATTATCCCAATATAGCTGAAATATTTTGATAGGTCACAATCATACAAAGATTATTCAGGAACTTTACTCTTTTCTTTCTCTTTATGGTATGCGTGTGTTCTTTGTTTTGGAGGTTTTGTGTTGGTTTGGTTTTTTGGGACAATTTACTCTATAATCCAGGCTCTAGCTTATAATCCTCCTGCCACACCCCCTGAGGGGTGGAATGACAGGGGAGCGCCACCATATCCAGCTATGGTCTTCCTTTTAAAGTTTTCAAATCTGGAGGCTGTTTCATACTGATAGCACATCTTAGTTTGGACCATCCATATGCTAAGGGCTTGGCAGCCATATTGAACAGTGGTGGATGTTTAGTTACAACCCATGCACGGTGTGAGAGAGAATGGGTGAGCACTTTGCTGAATTTGCAGTTATGGTGGATGTTCAGCTGTCTAGTGGTCCATCTACTGTTTTCAAATACAATTTTCCAGAGACAGAATAAGTTCCTTGAATTGAGTGTAGGTCCCGCCCACTTACAGTGTTTGCTTGCTGTGACGGATGAAAGTGAATTAAGTGAAGGACTTGGTTTTGTACTGTCAGTGCCTCAGAAAACAACCACAGTGTATCAGCCCAATGTCTATCTGTCTAAAATTCAAAATATGAAACTAGGTTTGTATGTACAAATAAGAAACATAGGGTAACTGAGCTATTCACTAGTCACTCCACTGTGAGATGGTCTCCAAAATATACTTACAATTTCAGTAATTCATCTTTTAGTTTTGCATTTTCTTTGTTTTCTTTATCACTAATTACTTCTTCCACAAAAGGTTTCGTGAACTCTATCAAGGCCTTGCAACACTGACAAAGGCCATAGTCATCTGCCCGAATTTGTTCTTCTGAATGTGGGACGGGAAGAAGAGACAGCTGACTCCAAAGTGTAGACAATGCTAATCCAACGGAGTATGCCTTGTTGTTAGGAAGTTTCTGAATAACTGCAACAGAGACCAAGTGGTTACCTGTGCTCACACATGAGCCGTTACTGTGCTCACACATGAGCCGTTACCTGTGCTCACACATGAGCCGTTACTGTGCTCACACATGAGCCGTTACTGTGCTCACACATGAGCCGTTACCTGTGCTCACCTCGGAAGTGGTTACCCATGCTCATGCGTGAGCAGTTACCTGTGTCACCCCGTGAGCACCCTCCACACAGGACAAGGTACTGGATCCTTAGCAGGTGGAGTCTTGCTGAAGGAAGTGGTCACTAGAGGCAGGCTCTGAGGTGGTAGAGCCCGACCTCACTACTGCGACTGTCATTGTGATGTGACCAGATACTTCTACCATGATGGACTATGGACCCTAACCAGATCAACAGTTCTTTTTTTAAATTGCCAGTTGTCAGGCACTTAGGCCCAGCAATAAGAAAACCAACGAATACAGTATTTTTATAACTGGTTACATCTTTCCCTTATTTTTGATTATAAGTAAAAAAATATGAATGGAAAATTGCAAAGCACTGTATAAATGTAGAAGAGTATCAAAGAGCTTTTTGTGTCCTTAGAAGACTTTGAATATTTAAGTGTGTCTAGGTCCCTCTATCGTATTCTGAAGCATATATAAGTGCTACATACACACAAACAGTAAAGAGCTTCTTTCATGGCAAGTGTCTGTCTTAGCTGCTGAGAGCCATTACTGCCAATACTGAACGGTGACACTCTCGTCATGCCTCACTTCACTCTGCTTGAACCTTTTAACACCAGCCTCCCAATTCAAAGACTGAGCACTACCTTGTCTCATATCCTTCTCAACCAAACTCCAGGACTACCACAGCTGCTAGACTGCATGCTGCAGGTACCACAGCTCAGACACTAAATCTGCTTAGAGAGTCTAGAGCTGCAGAGAAGAAGCTAAGGGGCCAGAGCAACGGCTCAGTGGCTACGAGGAAGAGCACTGGCTGCTCTCCTTGAGGACCCAAACTGAGTTCCCAGCACCCATGTGGCAGCTTACACCTGTCTCTGACTCTAGAGGAACTGATGTTCACTTCTGGCCTCTAGCTAACCAAAGAGCCACACACACACCATCAGTATGACATACAACACGGTATTTGCTAACCGGCCGTTCTTCCTGCTGAGACAGCCTAAGAGCTGAGCATGCAGTGACTGTTCATATTTAGGGGTAAACATCAAGGTATTTATGCAAATAAAACAAGAAATACTTGGATATCAAAATGCTCATTACCTGTTTGTAATGGCTGCAGTAAAAGAAGAATAATTTGGGATATCTGTTTTCCGGAGGGCTCTTCAATGAGTTCAAGCAAACCCAACAACAATTCCTTTGGATTACACAACTATAAAAATATTCACAATTGAACCTGTTTAATACAAGTTGCATTTAAAGCCACATGATTACTATTTTAAAGAAGACATACGAGAAAATACAGTTATATTTGCTTACTGTAAAATGCCCTATTCAGTTGTTAAAGGCCCTTCAGAGCTCAGGCCTTTGCACTGCAGACTGTAGACGCTCCATGCAGGGCCCTGACCCTGCACCACTGGTCTCTTGTGCTTTCTCAACACTCTATGGTGCATCCCAACAGCCATATCCTAAGGCTTCCATCTGCTTAACTTTCTTAGCACCTCCACCAGAGTGACATCCCCAACCACTGGCTCCCTCTATAAAAGTCCTCATAACAAACACCTGTTACGTGGAAGAAGCGTTCTCATTCGAGTACTCATTTGTGTATGTCCCTGCAGTCTCTAGTTTCCTATATTAGATTTTATTATGGCATTTTCAAACAAACATTGTTATTGTTGATCCCCCATACACTTCCCACTAACTCCCACCCCCTTTACAGGCTCTTTTCAACTTTCATATCTGGTATTAGATTCTGGTTCTAATGCAAAAAAAGGGTCAGCATGGCATTCTAAACATGACTTCCCCTATATAATGAGAATACTTGTTAAATTACATTATAGTTTTCCTACTGGAAACTGAATCGGGGGCCTCAGAATGGATAACTCTTGTATCTAGAAATGCTGATGTGCTCAGATGGAGCTACCCACTCATCCAGTCAAGTACAGCTGGGCACTATCTAGGAATAATTCCCTGGACTAAAATTTCCTTACTGAAGAACAAGAATTAAACGTGGAAGGGAACTGTGGTGCTTCTGTGTGCATGACGGGCAGAGCAAGCCTTACTGACTCACCTTCACCAACAAATCAAATATCAGAAAACACTCTTCTCTTTTATCCTCTTCCCTGCCCCTCAGGAGGCATCGAACAACAGGACCGACAAGATTCCACCCCATAGACTTAATGATGGTCTGCAAGCAGGAAGAAGAAAGCAAACAGTGTCATCTAGAGAACTCAGGGTGCTTTCCTGACCTGAAGGGACATGGTGTCTCTCCCGCAGCAAGGACGAGGCAGGTGAGACTCTCACTTCACCTCTGACATGCTCATGGCCAGCAGCCGTCACCATGTTCAAACACTTTCGATGTTTTCACTGAAGGAGGCAAAATGGTCTTGACTTTCCACTCAGCAACGAGATCTAGGACCTAAACACTTCTGTTATTTTTGACAAGATATGAAAGGAGGAATGTGACTTCTTTTTCATTCTCTCCTACACACAATTTTATTCTTTTTCTTTCTTTTTTTTCTTCGAGACAGCGTTTACTGTCCTGCAACTCACTCTGTAGACCAGGCTGGCTTCAAAGGCAGAGATCTGCCTGCCTCTGCCTCACCAAGTGTTGGGTTTAAACCTGTGGGCCACTACTACCCACCAATTTTCTTCTCTTTTCAAACAATTTCAAATGCTTTCCACATAAAAGTTACCTTTAAAATTAATGATTTACATTCACATTAAAAACCAGATTTTCAAAATTATTAACAATATATCCTAACTCCCTGGCTTGATTTCTTTCAAGTCGTTAATACATACCATACATGTACTAATACTCTAGGTACTAACACATCAGCGGAAAAAAAAAATCATTCTATGAAATTCTTGGGCAGGTGCTCAGTGGCAGAGGCAGCCAGGCCTGGGGAGAGTGGGGGTAGTGGGGGTGGACTGGAGTGCAGCACACTGATGTTGAGTGACCTATACTGCCACCTGAAGTCACAGTGATGTCTAGGTCCTTGCTACTAAGGATCATGTCTGGGTCTGTGGTCCTGCAGCAGCCAGGCCCTGTGTTGAAATCTGTGGTCTGAGTTACCACAATGATCCCAAAAATCCATGCCAAGGTCCATGGTGGACCATGATCAGTGCAGCCACCTGGGGCCACATGGATGTCCCTGGGCCATGCTGCCACCAGGAGCCATACTGATCTGAGTAGCCTGGGCTGTCACCTGAGGTTATGGTAAATCCAGGCCCTACTGCAGCAAGGGTATGTGCTGATGTCTATGATCCAATTTACCACCAAAGGCCACGTGGAGGTCCATGGCCTGAGTTGTAGGCTGAAGCCATATTTATGTTCAGAGTCTGTGCTGTTTTGGGGGGTCCATATTGATATGAGTCTCCTGTACTGCCACCTGGTTCCATGGTGATATATGGGTCCTTCTTCCTGCTGAGGGCCACACTTGGGTCTGTCTGTGTTGGTGGCAACAGTTCGAGTAACCACCAAAGGCCATGTGGAGGTCCATGGTTGGCACTGCCACTTGAGGCCATGCTGATGTCTATGGGTCATGCTGCCTCCAAGGGCCTTCCCTGATTCAGGATCCTACTACAACAGAGAACCATGTTTGTGGTCTGTGAAGGCCCATGATCTACACTCCACTGACTGGGAAGAGCAAGGAGGCTATTTTTGCTATGGTATCAATGACTGCAGATACAGTTGAGAGGGAGGAACATGGAAGGATCCTCTGACAACCCCTACCCACCCCCTCTACCCTCCTACAAAAAAAAAAAAAAAACAAAAAAAACCAAAAAACCAGCCTAGACAGGAAGCTAGAACTCTTAAAACAATGGGGATGTTGAAGTGCAGCTCTCCACAACCGATGGCTTCAGGCAGAGATGTGGGAGGGAAAGGACTCAATCCTAGTTAAGAAGCAGAACGCTGAGAGAGAGGCCATGTTCCAGTGAATATATAGCTAATACAAGTAGACTTTTCCCCCTTTCCTTTTTTCTTGTTTTTATTTATCTTTTACTTCTTTTAGGGAAGGTTACAAGCAGGGAGTGGGGGCGGGGGTGGCAAACATGGAAGGACTGGGAAGTGATGTTAATCAGTGCATGGTGTGAAACTCCCACAATAGAGGCAGAATATGAAGCCAATAAGAGAAAAGTCATTTGTAGCTAGGAAAGGCAAGAGAGGATTTCCAGGGCTAAGTTAAAGCGTTTTGAAGAAACAAATCAGTCAAGAGTAGATAGGCTACAAAAGATCTTTAAGGCACATGAGGCTCAGCAATCCTTAGAGATTCCAGAGCTTTACTAAGATGTGAAGACCAAAGCAGAGATAGTGTCAGCTTTGCTCACAAGTCAACTGGATACTCTGGGGGCTCTATCAAGTTGTAGCATAAATGTTAAGCATACAAATGCAAATATCTGTCAGCTGCATTCTGACAAATGTTTGCTTTGATTGTTCCTGTTGTTTTGAGACGTCTTAGGATCTTACCAGGCTAGTCTTTAGGTTCAAGTGGTCTCTCCCTCAGTTACCATAGTAACTGAGACAAAGGGACACACCGTCATGTCTGCCTAGACTCTTTTATTTTAGATATACCCAAATACACTGATTTGGGGGAAGGGTAGGTTCACTATTTAGGCATAAAATGAATTAAAGGTCATTTTAGAGATTTATAGTCACATCTGTTTTAAAAATTCACCTTTCTCTTTTTATTCAATGAAACCAATACTCAGAATGTTAAAGATGAAATACAAATTTTAATGAACAAAATCATGCTTTTATCTAATTCAACTGTCTTTCTAAAAATATTCATTTTACTATGTGTGTATGTGTATGTATGAGTGTACATGTGAGTATATGGGTGCGTGTGTGTATGTGTGTGTATGTGTGTTGAGTACAGGGCAGAGGACAATCCTGTGAAATCTGTTCTTTCCTTCCACCTTTACATGGGTTCCGGGAACTGAACGCAGGTCATGGTCCTCACACTTGCTAAGCATGTATCTTCTCCAGAGCTTTCCTTGAATATTCCTTTAGTGCTGTGGTGGCTTCTGTCCAGCACCTCTCTCTCAGAGTCCCACAGACAACATCTCCTCTTTGTTCAAACCTCTATACATAGTCCATCTCCTTCACCATGACCTACTTTCCTCTCTCTATATTTTTACTTCCATTTTGTATACCTCTTTTCGCGTATATATTTTTACTAGGATGTCATGTTGTAAGCCAGGCATGGTGGTTCATATATTTAAGTCCAGCAATTAGAGGGCAAAGGCAGGAGGATTTCTTTGAGTTTGAAACCAGCCTGGTCTATATAGGAGCTCCAGGACAGCTAAGACTACATACAGAGACCCTGTCTCAAACAAGTAAGCCAACAAACAAAAAAACGTTACTACAGGAGTTCTTCTGGGCAGGGGCTTATTTGTTGTTACTGTATCTAGTGCCAGCAGCAAGCACAGGACCTGTTACAAAGTAACAGGTCTAGTGACCAAGGTAACAAACAAAGTAGGTATATACAGTACAATGTTATCTATCAACTTTTAAGTACAGCAAATTATCCTGCTTCCAAAGATCTGATGTTCCATTTTCCTGTATTTTTGGCATAGTTTGAATTTTAAGAGTCACAAATTCAGGACTGGAGAGACGGCTCTGCAGTTAAGAGCACTGGCTATTCCAGAGGTCCTGGGTTCAATACCTAGCACCCACATGGCAGCTTACAATTGTCTGTAACTCCAGTTCCAGGGGATCCAATAACCTCACACAAACATACATTCAGGCAAAACACCAATGCACATAAAATGAAGATAAACAAATCATTAAAAAAGTATTTTAGCTGGGCAGTGGTGGCGCACGCCTTTTGATCCCAGCACTTGGGAGGCAGAGGCAGGCGGATTTCTGAGTTCGAGGCCAGCCTGGTCTACAGAGTGAGTTCCAGGACAGCCAGGGCTATACAGAGAAACCCTGTCTCAAAGAACAAAAACAAAATACTTTTTCAAAAACTTAGTCACTAATTTATAACATGAATTCTTGAATATATTTTTTAAATACTTTATTTTTTATTTTTTATTTTTTCGGGACAGGGTTTCTCTGTGTAGCCCTGGCTGTCCTGGAACTCACTCTGTAGACCAGGCTGGCATCGAACTCAGAAATCCGCCTGCCTCTGCCTCCCAAGTGCTGGTATTAAAGGCGTGCGCCACCACCGCCCGGCAAGTTTTTGAAAATTTACTAAATTATTTTCTCACCATAACTTGCTAAAGAAGACTAAATTCACTTTTTAAAATTTGGCAGGTTAATTATTTCTTCGGTGACATCCTATACTTTCCATTTCCAGGATCCCTGGCCCCAGCACAGTTCTCCACGCACATCAGCATCTTTCCTCTTTTCTTCTGTCTCTTTCTGCTGCGGGCCAGACCAGGTACTCTTCCTGTGGGCTATAGGCTGCCTTGCTCTTTCTCTAAAACCACACTTCTTGCCATAGAGCTGCCTGCTACCATGAGGCCAGCCTCTTCACCAGCTTAACTTAAGCACAGGCTTTTGTTTCCTTTCTGCTCTCCCTGAACAGCTGCTGAGATTACAGCTTGCCTAGGACAGACTGGTTTTCTCTTAAACTCTGATACAATTGTCCTTAAGCTTAAAAAAACAAAAAATACAAAACAGTAGTCCTAACTCCTGGTGCTGTACCTTCTAACTAGAAGTTCCTCTCTGTACAGCTCTACTTCTTTCTATAAGTGATCCTCTGAAAATGTTTATCTAAATATTTAAACAACTGTTTAACTATTTGTTTACTTAGTATATGTACATTTTTGGTACAAGATAATGCTATTATCTACCCCACAAACACACACGCACGCTCCCCCACATAGGGTAATACTGTTACCCCCACTTCCCAGCAGCAAACAGGATAATACTGTTACCCCTCAACACACAACAAACAGGGTAATACTGTTACACCCCTCCAGCACCCCAGCAGCATGGGGTGCTGCCCCTCCCACACACACCTTACATAAAACTGTGGCAAAGCCAGAGTTCACATCTCTCCAGCTCCAAGCCTAAGCTTCCCCACACTCTCCACTGGAGCAGTCTTGCTTTCAAGTTCCCAGGGGATACTTGGCAAGGTCTAGAGACCTTTGGTTGGTGTAGGAAGGCACTGCTGCTGCACATTCTACAATGCACAGGACAGTGATCCTCGCCAGAATACAAACAGTGTTCAAGTATAAAAGTCTACATTACAAGGTCTTAAGACAAGTTAGTCTTCCTACGGCCTTTAAAAATATTAATGTGGACGGATCAATAGTAAATCGGCATCAGTCCTGAAAACATCACCTGGAAGGAAAATCAAGTTGTGATCAGTGTTAAATATTGTGTTGAAATCTGAATCTTGTAGTTATCAGATTATCCAGTACAAAAGTGATTTCCAGATATTAGGCCTAAGCCTTACTATCTTTAAATTTATCCTGTTAGCCGTTTAGAAACATACTAAAAATAAGCCACTCAGCCACAGAACACCTGAGTGTTATTATGCTCCCTGCTCTTCTGCCTCACTGATGCCGTGCTCCGTGGCGCATCTTGACACTTGTATTCTCAGCAACTTGCTCCTCAGTTCCTCAGGATGGGCCAAGAGAGCTGGGGAGATGGCTCAGTGGGCACAATGCTCATAAGACTGAGGATACAAATTTCAATCCCCAGAACCCACGAGAAACCGGTCATGGCACTACACATATGCACATCATACTCACAAAACTTTACAAGATGACATCCCAGGCCTCTTCTCTGCCTCTTTTTGAGAACTCAAAATCTTTCCTATCCTTAATGCTTTAATTACCTAACTTTGAAGAGCACATACAAATTTACATTTGAGTCTCCTATTTCCCTCTCTCTCTCTCTCTCTCTCTCTCTCTCTCTCTCTCTCTCTCTCTCTCTCTCTCTCTGAGGGGGTGGGTGTGTATGTGTGAGTGCACACAGAATTTAATAGTAGAGGTACTTTCCTTGGGTTGGTCAGTTTTTTTCTCATTTTCTCTTTATCCACTTTACATCCCACTCACTGCCCCTCCTCTTGGTTACCCCCTCCAACAATCCTTCCTCCCCTCCCCCTTTCCCCTTGTCCTCTGAAAGAGTGGAGGCTCCCTAGATATCCCACCCCCCCATCCTGGCACATCAAGTCCCTGTGGGGCTAGGTACATCCTCTCCCATTGAGGCCAGACAAGGCAGCATAGCTAGAAGAACATATGCCACAGATGGGATAGTTGTTCAAGACTCATATATCCACATGAAGGCCAAGCTGCACATCTGCTACATCTGTATGGAAAAGCCTAGGTTCAGCCTGTATATGCTCTTTGGTTGGCTGTTCAGTCTCTGGGACCTCCCAAGGGTCCAGGATAGTTGACATTGTTGGTCTTCCTGTGGAGTTCCTATCTTCTTCAGGACCCAAAATTCTTCCAACTCTTCCATAAGAATCCCCAAGCTCATGTATGGTATGTACTCACGCATAAGTAGATATTAGCTATAAAACACAGGATTCCCATGCTACACTCCACAGACCCAAAGAAGCTAAACAAGGAAGGAAGGCCCAAGCAAGGATATTTGAATCTCATTCAGAAGAGGGAATAAAATAGTCATAGTTGGCAGAGGGAGAAAACTGGGTGGGAGAAGGGATAAGGAGGAGAAGGGGGAGGGGGGTTCTGGATCAGGGGAGAGGGCTGGATAGCCATGAAAATGAATGGAAATCTGCAACTGAGTTGGGGGCATCTAGAGGATGTGACAGAGACCTAGGATTGGGCAAACACTCAAAAATCAAGGGGGGTAACCTTAGCTGAGACTCATAGCAGTGGAGATATGGAACCTGAAGAGGCTACCTCCTGTAGACAGGCAGGAACCCCAGGGCAGTGATAGGGACACTAACCCACCCATGAAACTTTCAACCCCAAATTTATCCTGTCTACAAGAAATGCAAAGACTGGGGGAATGGCCAACCAATAACTGGACCAACTTGAGATCTATTCCATGGACAAGCACCAATCCCTGACACTATTAATGATACTCTGTTATGCTTGCAGAAGTCTAGCATGGCTGTCCTCTGAGAGGCTCCACCCAGCAGCTCACTCAGAGGGATGCAAAGATCCAGAGCCAAATAGTAGTCTTCTATTTCTATATATAAATCAAAACCTTACTTTCCCATCGACTGCTGCCTTTTGTTTGTTTGTTTGTTTGTTTGTTTCCAAGACAGGGTTTCTCTGTATAGCCCTGGCTGTCCCGGAACTCACTCCATAGACCAGGCTGGCATCGAACTCAGAAATCCGCATGCCTCTGCCTCCCAAGGGCTGGGATTAAAGGCATGGGCCACCACTGCCCGGCACCTGCTGTCTTATAAAACAAAATTTCTCAAAGTCAACTCCTTTGCCTTCCTTTTGCAAGCTTTCTCTTTAAGTAAGGTTGTTTTTGTTGAGGAGATCACATCCTGTGTTACAGATGCAAACAACAAAAACACATAGAAAAACAAACAAAACCAAGAGTCATCCTGTTTGCCTTGGCCCCCACTACCATCTTCTCTTCCACTCTACCTCAGCTTTCCTGTAAGCCTAGGGGCACAGAGCAGCCGGTAGATGCTTGCCTAGCATGCACAAAGCTCTGGGCTCTGTCCCCAACACCATATAAATCCGATGTAGTGGCACACATCTATAATTCCAGGTAGAAGTAGGAGACTAAGAAGTCCAAGGTCCTCAACTGCATAGTAACTTTCAGGCCTGCCTGGGACACCGGACATCTTATCTCAGGTCCAAGATAGTAGTCACGACCTCGAAAAGTTTGAATTCTGGATGTCATATAAAAGCTGATGTGTCTTTCAGTGATGGTCTCTTCTTTATAAAGTAATTGATTTGGTTTTTTTTGTTTCTTTTGAAAAAAGAGTCCCATCATATTGCCCAGGTGGTCTTGAATCTGTAGTCCTCCCACCTCAGCCTCTCAAGTTGCTTAGAGTTGCAGGGATTACAAAATGAATTTAATAGCAGTGCCTAGCTTATGAGACACTGGAGAGGCTAAATAAGGTAACATACCAAAAAGTGTCTGGCATAAACTTAAGTATTAGTAATTAATTTTAATACTGATAGCAACAGTATTGTCAAAAGTTATCCTTTGGTAATGCAACTGGGAAAAATTAAGAAAACTTAGAAAACACAGAGACAGGCAGGTCCCTGGAGTTTGTTGGCACCCAGCCTAGATGAATGTATTAGCTCCAGGTTCAGTGAGGGACCTTGTTTCAAAAGATGGGAAGTGACTGAGGAAGACAATCAATGTGGACCCCTGGTCTCAACATGCACCTGCATATACCCTCACACAAATATGCCTCTCCCTCTCCCTCCCCCCCACTGCCACACACACAAACAAACAACGAAAAACACATAGTGGGTTTAAGAACTCCAGGACAGCATGGGCTAAAGACTCTGCCTCAAAAACAAAACCCCACAAAACCGGTTGTATTGGGAGCCATAAAAAGTATGCTATAGTTGATCTTAGCATCAGCTGGGATCCTCACATGATGCAGCAGCATCCTAACTGCTTTGGATGATGTGGTAGCAGCATTGGGGGTTGGGGGGGGGTGGGAAGGAAGGGCATGGCAGAAGGAAGATCGACTCAGTGCTGGTGCTGGTGCTGCCTCCTTCCCTACTATCAAAATCAGACTTTCTAAGCTTTCACTGTGACCTAGGACCAGCTCTACAGCCGTTTTAGGTTTCTGGGTTCACACAAGACCCCTAAGCCACCCAGCTCTGCCCCAGTGGGGACAGTCATTGTCGGACTTCGCTGACTGCTGAGACACCCAGCCTCAACAGCCAGATAATTACTAGGTTGATGGTTCTCAGGTGTGATCTCCATGAACTCATCCCCTGAACCTGTAAGCCCCAATAAACTGTTCCTTCTCTAAGGAAGGCTGAGACATGGTCATGCTCCCTCATCACAGTAGTAGAAAAGTAACTAAGAGGACGGATAAATGGTTAACAACAATGTATTTTTTCCTTCCCAAATGAGTAATAACAACAATGTATTATTCCTTTCCCAAATAAGTTACAACAACAATGTATTATTCCCTTCCCAAACAAAGACTGAAGAATAAACACAGAGCCTGGGCTTACCCTGTTCTGCTCATCTTGAATAATCTCTAGCAGCTGGTTTATATGCCCATCTTCAATGCATCTTTGGCCTGCTAGCTGAAAGAGGCCAAAATCTTCTTCTTTAAAATCATGCTCTTCTAGGATTTGCTGTAAACAAACCACCAAAACTTCATACAGATGCAAATACAAATTTAATATAAATGACTTCCTGATTTTATTTCTCTAGGAAAAAACTGAAATCTTAAACTGTAGAGAGAATGCACATGATACACAGATGACAATTAGAATTATCCTAATAAATATTTTTCTGATCGGCTTTATTCATTTTGGCTTCTGAGACAGGCTCTCATGATGAAGCTTAGGCTGATCTGGAAATTTCAGATCCTCTTGACGTAGCTTGACTGCTGGTTATAAGCATGAATCAGTACAGCTCAATGAATGACCTTGAACCTACTGCACCAGAGAAACTTATGAAAACAATAAGAGATTTAACATTAAAGGCTCAGTGGGACTAGAGAAATGGCTTGGGAGGTAAGAGCAAGAGGACCTGAGTTCAACTCCCAGCACCAGGACACTTGGCTCATCGGTAACTCCAGCTCCAGGTGGTCCTAAACCTCTGGCTTCCATACTCCGCACTTATGTCTGTCCCTCCCACCCACACACACATAAACAGACATATACATGATTTAATATGCTTTTAAATACTGCTTCCTCTGCAAGAATAAGTGCTCTTAATCATCTCTCTAGCCCCTTGTTCCCCTTTTGTGAGTGAGGGTCTCTCACCATAGCCTGGGCTGTCCTGGAAATCACCACATAAACCAGGCCAACCCCAAAATCACAGAGACCCCTCTGCCTTTGCCTCCCAAGTACTAGGATTAAAAGCCTCCACCACCACCATCATCCAGTCTACTTTCCTGATTATTTGATATTTACGAGTCAAAAAAAAAGCAGGAATTAGTAAGATAAATAATATGAGTGATCAGAAAGTAAAGATACTCTCTGCCCTTCCCATATTTTTAATGGTGTCTTCAGAGAGGTACTTACACATCTTTTTATTATGCACTGAAGTTCCTCCACAGCCATAGCTAATTACTTTTCCTAGTTTTGATGCTGAAATACAAAAATACAGTTAATTGTGTGATACCATGTAAATTATGTTTCATAAACTGTTTCTTTTTGAATTATTAGACAACATAATATAAAGTTTTATAGGTTAACTGCTATTACTGAACGTTAAGTGTGTTAGCCTAATGAAGTATTTTTAAAGCCCCTACTGTAAATGCCTAAAGAGCCTAATTTTTAAAGAATGACGAGTAAAAAAAGAACAAGAGCCCTAGAAAGAACTACTAAAAAGAGCCTTTTTTAAAAAAGGAAAAAGTAATCCTTCATGGAAAACAAAAATCCAAACTGTGGACCTGGAATGAAAATTCTAATCATTAGGTAATTTTTTAAATGTCCCATTGACAAAAACTGGAATCCAACACAATTAAGTCACCCAAAGAAGTTGAAGATTCCGATGCCGCCCACCCTATTCTCCACAGGATCTCTCTCCTCACACAAAACAATCGTCAGTGAGATCACCGAGGATCACGAAAATGAGGCCAGCAGTGATGGTCCTTGCCCCGCAGGCGCTAACAGGAAAATCACACCCTACCGCGCCTGGCTGAACCGAAGGGAGGCCATTTCTCCCTCTCTCTGCTTCTGCAGGGCAGGGTGTCCAGGCTCCAGCACCTCCAGGGGCCTAGCAGGCGAGCCGCGTGCGGCACAGGTCGTGTTCGGCGAGCCCGATCCACCCAGACCCAGCACATCTACCTACCCGCCGGACCACGCGCCAGCCTCTTACCCTCCTCCTTCTCCACTTCGGGTAGTGCAGGCCGCACTCCTGGACCCGCCCCGGGACTGGACCCGCCCCCTCCGGCGCTCGCCCCGCCCCGTGCTGGGCACGCCCCCTCCACCGCTCGCCCCCGCCCTCTCTAGGCCAGCCCCCTCCGTAGCTCGCCCCGCCCTCCCTGGGCCCGCCCCCAGCCCGGTTCGGGGGTGACGCGAGTAGAGGAAGAACCTTGCGGCCGCCGCGCTGTCCCGCCTCTTGCTTCTGACGGCATTTCCCATGGCCAACTCCGCTATCCCTTACTCTCTGGGCCCAAGTGCCCGGGCTTCCAGCACCCACCGAGACGCTACCGGTACGAACAAGTGCCCCTTCCCAGGTTAGGACCCTGAGACCTTGGTCTGTACTACGCACGCGCGGGGCTCTTTCTGAGGCTGCGCCGGGGGAGAGAGCGCTCCGGGTGGAGGAGGCCCAGAGCTTCCCGCCGCAGGCTGCTGCACTAGTAGTGCTTTCGGGGGAAGAATGCCACACTGTTACGCAGGGGTTTTAGGATCTCCCCCTACGTGGGCTGTTCTGGGTACACCCACCCCTCCGGAAACAATGGCCAAGGCAGGTGGTGTTCAGTTGTCTTGAACTGCTTTGGTACTGTTCTCTGAGGTCTCAGACTGAGGTCTCTTTAGGCAAGCGAACATTTGGGAGAGCGAGCAATGTTTAGTCTAAAGGAAGCCAGTTTAGAGGGTTTTTTAAAAGCACTTGATTAAAGCACATATGGTATATGAGAAAGGGCAGTCCTCGAAGAGACTGTAGACATGAACATTTGAAATGTAATTTACAGAAACAATGGAATTTGCAACCTGTTTAAACACCACCACCACCACCCCCGTTTGATTGTGTTTTGTTTATTTTTAACACATCGGAGTTGGGAATGAGATGAGAGAAAAGGAAACGATGCCTACAGTGTGATATTTGGAGAAGATTCTGCTATATCAAATGCATTTGCCCTTGACTGTCATCCTTTCAGTTGTAGGTACTAAACAGACCAGTGACCTGAAACGAAGAGATGCCTCTAAAAGGTATAACCGCGTGGACAACTGCATTCCACTTTCCCTTTATCTCATATTGATTCAATCTGAATTTTTGTTTTGATCTGTTTTCTGGTCTTGGGATCTGGGAATTGAACTTAAGACATTGTACAGGCTAACGAAGTGCTCTCTCTAATCTACAGACCTATGTACTCCCAGCCTAAACAGTTTAAAAGCAGTAGTGCATACCTTTCTTGAGAAAATACTTAAGACTCAAGGAAGCACTGTCAACTCTCACGTATGACTGCTTTGTCCTCCAGCTGTAGGAAAGCCAACCCAGAGGCTCAAGCTGTTGGAAACTATTGTGAACTCCTGTAGAAATCTGTAGGGACATAGTTCCTGATATAACCATTCCTTTCCTATCACCTCAGGTACACTCTTACTGTTGTTTGTGCCAGGCTCACTGAAACAGGTTTTTTATCACAGGTTCTTTATCTTTTGTCTTCTTTGTAACATTAAGTAGGTATTTAAAAACAAACAAACCAAAAGCATCCTTTACTGTTTAGAGCTTCCAAAAACTCATGGTCTCTCGTGTCACAAAAAGATAGCTAGAGCAAGACTCACATGAAGAGACTCAGAGTACCTGTAGTTCGTCACTTCAGGACTCACCGATTCTTCTTGCAAGATAATTTCCAAATACAAGATAGTCTGTACTTGAGTTAGGCCCTTAGGATGTGTTGTTGAACAAGTTATTTTTGCTCACCAGAACTGAGACATATCAGTTAAATTAGCACAGGTGAATACATAATTAGAAACTTTGCTAAGTGATATAAAGAAAATGGTTGATTTTATGAGGAGGAACGAATAATTTAGGTAGGGGTTGGCAGGGAGATGGGTGACCCTTAAGCTAGTTGGGTATAGGGGTGCAAGCCTTTAATCCCATCACTCTGGAGGTAGAGGTAGACAGCACACACCATGTCTTAGGGTTACCATTGCTATAATGAAACACCATGACCAAAACAATTTGGGGAGGAAAGGGTTTATTCAGCTTAACCTCCACATCCCTGTTCAACACTGAAGAACGTCAGGTCAGGAACTCACACAGGGCAGGAACCCTGAGGCAGGAACTGATGCAGAGGCCATGGAGGAGTGCTGCTCACTGGCTTGTTCAACATGACTTCCTCAGCCTGCTTGCGTACAGCATGAGCCCTAGAATAACATTACCCACAAATGGGCTGGGCCCTTGCCATCAGTCATTAATTAAGAAAGTGCCCTATAAGCTTGCCTGCAGCTGGATTTTATGGAGGGGTTCTTTTTTTTTTAATTGGATATTTTATTTACATTTCAGATATAATCCCCTTTCTCCATTTTCCCCCACCCAGGAACCCCCTATCCCATCCCCCCTCCTCCTCCTGCTTCTATGAGGATGTGCCCACACCCACCTCCCCACCCACGGATTTCCCCCACACTGGGGCGTCTAGCCTTCACTGGACCAAGGACTTCCTCTCCCACCTATGCCTGACACTGTCATCCTCCCCTACATATACAGCTGGAGCCATGGGCCCCTCCCTATGTGGTCCCAGGCTGGTGGTTTAGACTCTGGGAGCTCTGGTTGGTTGGTATTATTGCTCTCCTCATGGGGTGGCAAACCCTTTCGGCTCCTACAGTCTTTTCTCTCACTCCTCCATTGGGAACCCCTTGATTAGATCAACAGTTAGCTGTGAGCATCTACCTCTGTATATGTCAGGCTCTGGCAGACATCTAAGGAGACAGCTGTATCAGGCTCCTGTCAGCATGCACTTCCTGACTTCCATATCAGCATCTGCCTTTGGTGACTGCACATGGGATGGATACCCAGGTGGAGCAGTCTCCGGACAGCCCCTCCTTCAGTTTCTGTCTCACACTTTGTCTCCATATTTGCTCCCATGAGTATTTTGTTACTCCTTCTAAGAAGGACCAAAGCACCCACACTTTGGTCTTCCTTCTTCATGAGCTTCATGTGGTCTGTGGTTGTATCTTGGATATTGCGAGCTTTTGGGCTAATATCCACTTATGAGTGAGTGAATACCATGTGTGTTCTTTTGTGATTGGGTTACCTCACTCAGGATGATATTTTCCAGTTCCATCCATTTACCTAAGAATTTCTCGAATTCATTGTTTTTAATAGCTGAGTAATACTCCATTGTGTAAATATACCACATTTTCTGTATCCATTCCTCTGTTGAAGAACATCTGGGTTCTTTCCAGCTTCTGGCTATTATAAATAAGGCTGCTATGAACATAGTTGAGCATATGTCCTTGTTATATGTTGGAGCATCTTCTGGGTATATGCCCAGGAGAGGTATAGCTGGGTCCTCAGGTAATGCTATGTCCAATTTTCTGAGGAACCGCCAGACTGATTTCCAGAGTGGTTGCACCATCTTGCAATCCCCCCAACAATGGAGGAGTGTTCCTCTTTCTCCACATCCTCACCAGCATCTGCTATCACCTGAATTTTTGATCTTGACCATTCTGACTGGTGTGAAGTGGAATCTCAGGGTTGTTTTGATTTGTATTTCCCTGATGACTAAGGATATTGAACAATTCTTTAGGTGCTTCTCAGCCATTTGAGTTTCCTCAGTTGAGAATTCTTTGTTTAGGTCTATACCCTATTCTTAAGGTTCCCTTTTCTCCAATGAATTTAGTGTGTGTGGCCATTAACATAAAACTGCCAGAACAACATTGACTGCCATCATTTGTGACAGAAGGAACAACACTGAGACAGAGAACATAGTAAGGAGCTGTAGATATCTGTCAGTCAGGAGGAGAATGGGTGAACAGTCACTCTGCTTGATAATTGGACCCAGCAAATTGTATGTTAATCTTAGTACATGACGCATCACTTTTATTGATGGGCACAAAACGAGAAAAATAATTTTCCATGAAGCTTTTTGTGTTTAACATAAAGATATCTTTTGAATTTCTTTGATACAAAAGTGGTCTTTATGAAGTTAGTGGTTATAGCTCAGTAGTGGAGTGCTTGCTCAGCATGTACAAGGCCCTGGGTTCTACCCTCAGTATCTTAAATAACAATAAAACAATCTTGATGAAATGATGGGATAAAGATAGATGTTTGGTTGCAAAATATTCATTTTCATGTATTCTGCAAAAAAGAATTTTTGGCGAGACTTTACCAGAGTTCCAAGTTATGGGGGGTTGGAGGGGACATATTGCTCTAGACAAAGAACTAGAGTCTGAAGTCTCAAAAGTTAATGAAGGTTCCTGTCTTCACGTGAACACATGAGTGTTTCTAGGTTCCAGCTATGAGAGATTCTCCCCTCTGTGCTTCTGTCCTATTCTGGTTGACCTGGCCTCTAGTGGGACCTGGGCATGGTATCTGTGCCTGCTGTGCACCTACCTGGATGAGGGCTCCATGTGTGTGGGCCACAGTGCACTGACACAGCCCCATGGTGGCTACAGCAAGGATTCCTCTACTGCATGTGACATATCAGTATAATTATTTAGTAGGACTTTATAGTAAAGGTGAAGAAATGCTGTTTTCTTTTTAGACGTAACTTTTCTATTGAGCTGAGTTACCACAACTAGACTCTTGACAGATTTTTGAGTGAAAGAAAAATAGAAATCATCTCTTTACCCTTCAATCTATTCACTTCTGTGGCAGAGGAAAAAAAGCCTTTTTTTTTTTTTACTATGTATGGAAAAA
>NW_021605170.1:1326082-1337317 GCF_004785775.1 Grammomys surdaster | reverse complement strand
AGAGAGAGAGAGAGAGAAATCTATAGATACACTCTTTTTAAAATGTAAGTTCTTACTGTGTAGTTCCCACTTGCCTTGAACTCTGAATCTTCCTGCCACCTCCTCCCAAGTGTATGACTGCAGTATGTATCACCATGTCCTGCCCAGCCCTTTTCTGCTGGAATCTAGGCTCTGAGCCTAGAAGTAGTCCTCGTGGTCAGCTTCCATGTACACACTGGGATGACTAGTTTGCTGACTTTCTGAAAGGTAGTGGATCAGAAGCAGCAGAGTTAAAAACTTGTTTATTGGCAAAATAGGTTAGTGGTGGCTTTTAAAGCACGGAGTGTTGGAGGTAAGAGAGAAGTCTTTAGTTGGGTCAACTTTTTCATTAAAATTTCAGGCAGGCGGAACTGGAAGCCGCTGTGCGGAGGAAGATGGAGTTTGAAAGGAAAGCTGTACGTATCGTAGAGCAGCTCTTAGAGGAGGACGTCACAGAAGAATTCCTCAAGGAGTGTGTACGTATTAAATTGTCAGATTACCAGATTTAAATATAACATCTATATTTAAAGATTTCTTTGTGTATATGAGTATTGTGCTTGCTGATCTTGTTTGCCAACTTGATGAACAGAGGAAACCGAGCAGGTAAGTCAAACAAACAGCGGAAGAAGCCTCCCTTGAGGAAATGCCTCCATGAGATCCAGCTGTAAGGCATTTCCTCAATTAGTGATCAAGGCAAGAGGACCCATCCCTGGGCTGTGATCCTGGGTTCTACAAAAAAGCAGCCTGAGCAAGCCAGGGGCAGCAAGCCAGTAAGCAGCACCCCTCCATGACCTCTGCATCAGCTTCTGCCTCCAAGTTCCTGCCCTGTGTGAGTTCCTGTCCTGACTTCCTTTGGTGATGAACAGCAATGTGGAAGTGCAAGCAGAATAAACCATTTTTCCCCCGTTTACTTTTTGGTCATTGTGTTTCATCGTAGCAATGGTAAACTTGACAAGTTGATGCCATAGTGGTGTATTTGCTATGTTTTGGGGAGGACTGTGGAAGGACTTTGGAACTGTGCACTAGAAAAGCCATTGGTTGTTGAGAGCTCAGTGGGATGTTCTGTGGGAGCTTGGAAGATAAGAATGTTGAGAACAGTGTAGATGATGGAGGCCTGACTTGGGAAGTTTTAAAGCCATTTCCTATTTTGGATTAAGATTCTGTGGTTCTGGTTAGCTGGGACAGAAGAGCCAGCTGTGATTAACAAGAGAAGACCAGAACTAGTAAATACTGCTGGGATACTTTATGCTGGTCAGTTGGAGCTGAGAAATTAGCAGTAACTAAGAAGAGACCAACGTTATTGAGGTAAAATTGTCTGGGAAGTGTTTCCTGAGAGCACAGAGAAGCTGTGTTCCATAGGTGACTGTGCTTGTACCTTATACTGGCAGCCAGACTTAGTAATGTGTAAGAGTCACCCAGGTGGAACTGGTTTTGAAGGCATGAAGGAATCATGGAGAGCAGCTGAGTCTTGGTACTATAAGAATCCAGAAAAGGCCATTGGTGAAGATGCAGTCCAAGACTGAAGGGATCATGCAAAGAAGTTGAGGATTGGCACCAGGAAGAGAGCTAGGAAAAGAGCCATTAGTGGAAGTGCCTCTCAGCTGCAGTAGAAGTCTCCAGTGTTTTGGAGATGCCAGTACCATGGGAAGACCACCATGGGACAGCAGCAGCCATGGAGTGAGCAACCTGTATGTGCTACAGAGAGCAGACCTTGAGAGATGACCCAAGCCCTTTGGAGGAGTACAGAAGATTGTGAGTGGATTTCAGACATTGGACAGTTGGAGTTTGATTTTTATTTGATTTGTGACTGTGCCCTGATTTTCCTTCTTGGAGTAAGAAAGTATTTTACTGGATGGAGCCCACAGTATTTCACTGGAGACTTTGAATTTTAAAAGACTTTGGATTTTTAGAGAGATTGGGTATTTTAAAGGGACTGAAATTTTAATGTGTTTCAGTTTGTAAAGACTGTGGGACTTTAAAAGTTATTTATGTTTTTAATGTAAGATTTTGGGGATGGGAAGGAAAGGAAAGATTATGGCTTAATAGTGATGTGTTTGTGTGTCAAGTTGACAAGGGGTCAGTTGTACCAGCTAGTCGTCTGTGTCCACTTGACACAAGCTAGAGTCATCAGAGAGGAAAGAGCCTCAGTTCAGGAAATAATTCCATAAGATCCAGCTGTAAGGCATTTCACAGGGTGATCAGCCCATGATGGGCAGAGCCATCCCTATGCTGTGGTCCTGGTTCTACAGGAAAGCAGACTGAGCAAGCCAGTAAGCAACACTCCTCCATGATCTCTGTATCATCTTACTTGGTGATGAGCAGCAATGTGGAAGTGCAAGCAGAGTACACCTTTTTCTATTGGGTCATGGTGTTTAATAGCAGTAGAAACCTGGACTAAAACCAGAGTCATTGTATGTATGTGCATTAGGAGTGTTCAGTGTCCAGAGTCCAGAAATGGGTGTGAGATCCCTTAGAACTGACATTATAGCTGATTGTGATCTGCCCAACATGAGTGCCAGGAGCCAAACTCAGGACCTCTGCAGGGCAACACATGCTGTCAACTATTGAGCTGTTTCTCCAGCGCCATCTTTTTTTTTTTTTAATGTGTGAATGTGTGGCACATGTGAATGCATACCTGTGGAGCCCAAAAGAGGCCTTCATTTCTTCAGAAGCTGGAGTTACCAGCAGTTGTGAGCAACCTGACATGGGTGATTGAGAACCAAACTCAGGGTGTCTCGCAGAGCACTAAGCATTCCTAACCACTGAACCATCTCTCCAGCCCCCAAATCTAATGTGTTTTAAGTCTATGCAAAATAAAACTTCTTTGCACTATTGAAATCTTTGTTTTTGTTTTTGTTTTTAGTCCTTAGATACAGATAGCATGATGCATGAGAATTTTTTTAAATATACAATAAGATGGCTATAGTTACATATAATGCATATTTAAGTTTATTAATATCTGATTAGTGAAGGCAGCGTACATGCCATGGCCTCCATTTGCCACAGCATGCATGTGGAAGTCAGAAGACAACTTTGTGGATTCAGTTCTGTCCTGAATCCCAGAGGTGGCAGCAGGCACCTTAACCCTCAGAGCCATCATGTCAGATGTCTAAAATGTATGTCAGACCCTTCTTGATGTGCCTTTCCTTCCTGTGCTCCCAGAACTCTCCCAGTCTGTTGGGAAATGCCCTTTCTTTTCTCCCTAGGGGATGTTCATCACGCCAGCTCACTACAGCGATGTTGTGGATGAGAGGTCCATCATCAAACTCTGTGGCTATCCTTTATGTCAGAAGAAGCTAGGAGTTGTAAGTACTTTCCTTTAAAGTGTATTTATTAATTCTTACAAAACATCATAGAATAGTAAGTTAAGCTTGTGGTCATGAACTAATAATAACTTGGATTGGCTAGAAGTATTAATTGTAGATGACTTAATTGTATATGACATAAAGTTTGTGTTCCTTAATTAAATTCCTGTGTAAATTATACTTTATTTTTCTTTAGATACCGAAACAGAAATATAGAATTTCTACTAAAACCAATAAAGTCTATGATATTACTGAAAGAAAGGTAAGTTCAAAGATGTTTAATGTGGCAGTTAATTTTTAAAGGACATTATATAGAACTTTAACTTTCTTACTTTAAAATTTGTCTGTTAGAAAATAGCTATATTTACAGATTGCTTCTATTAAAAGCTAAGGTACTAAGAAAGTTTCTTGCTTGAGCTTCAATAAGACTTGAAGCTAGGAATGGCAGAAACAGGAGAGTCAAGAGTCAGAGTCATTCTCAGCCCTGCAGAAAGTTTGAGGCTTCTCTGGGCTACCTCTCTAGCCCAAAAACGATTTGAACATTTAAAAACACGAAGCACATGTTGGTATAAACACAGGCAGGTAAATCATGGTGAGAATGATTAGCCAGGAGCAGACTGATCACATGTATGGACTCTTGATGTATGGCAACACACGTGTCACAGGTGAGGGAGGAGGGATGGGTTTGAGTAGCCGGAGGTGGCACTGTCAGTCGTCCTGGTAGAAAACATAGGAACTGTTTATCCCAGGCAAAGCGGGTTTGCGGAGGGCTGAGTGGACCACTCGCCACACTGTATAGGAGACTATAAGCCTGGGCAGAAGATTAGACCATAGACGAAAAGTTGATAATCTTCTCTATATTAAAATTTGAGATTTTGTTCATTAGAAAATGAGTAAATAAGAAAAATGTAAAGTTGTATTTTCCACGAGTTGATAGCTAGAAAGTATAGTCTAAAAAATCGGAACACAACCTAATCGGAAACTTTGATATAGTGAATGCACATGGTTAATGAACATACAAAACCGCTCTTCAGTCATTGCAGAAAAAGCCACTCTAAACAGTTCCTTGTACAACCACAAAGGTGAAAATAAAGGCTGCTGTAGCCATCTTGAGAGCCTGTTTTGGAATCTGTTTCACATCATGAAGTGGGGGCAGGCTGGGGCTCAGACTCAGAGCCTCTTACATACTGTAAGGGCTCATCAATGCTAAGTACAGTTACAAGCCCAGAAATGTGTCACATTCTTTGTGAACAAGCCTTTTTATTCTTTGTTATATGCCTTGGAAAAATTGCTTGGCTATGTGTACCAGGGTAAATGTATAAAAATATTCATAACTATAAAATGTGGTATAGGTGTGGCATATAGTGGAATGCTATTCTGAGTGTGAGGAACATGCAGGTAGGTGCCATATAGGATATGCAGTTATAGGTGCTGTGTATGTAACCAGGTAAGTAATGGCCAAAAGGAGTGCTGAAGAGGAAACACAGGAGCCATCAAAAGTGCAGTCCTTTTCTCTGAACCTTGTATGGTAGAAGCCCCTTCTTCACGGTTTGTCTGATTCTTTGATGTGCACATTCATGATCTCTGCATGTAGGTTATGTTTCAAAATAGAAAGATAATGAACTAATTTCCGATTTTTCTTTACAGTCTTTCTGCAGCAATTTTTGCTACAGAGCATCTAAATTTTTTGAAACACAGATTCCCAAAACTCCAGTATGGGTTCGAGAAGAAGAGAGGTAATTAAATCTTTATCTTGTTTATTCCAGTGGTAAGTGACCTTTCTGCTTTTGACACAGACTAGGAGTGGGCGTCATTTTCTGTAGACTGTTATCATTTATTCCCATTAGCTGTGGGGAAATAGTTATACCTTAAGCATAGCTGTTAAGAATTTTTAAATGGAAAGTCATACATGCAAATATTTTTTTTCTCTAATGTACTTTTAATCACAAAATCATTCTGGTTCTTGCTTTGCCAAGAGTGTCTGTGAATCCTGCTAATGTTACAATCCTGAGTTAAAATATTAACTTTTTTCAAAATAATAGCTCTTGGGAATCTGGCCAAACTCACTTTGCCACTATGATAACACATTTTATTACAATAACCGAAGTATCCTGAGTTTAAAGAAAGCCAATTTTAAAAAGTACTGTTTTGCTAAAATGTTTGTGGTCATCATAGGGCTTTTGCCTTGGGAAATAAACACTTGCAGTATTGTACTGACGGAGAATTTGAAGAGATGTAGTAATATAGTGAGTGTGAAAGTGTAGTGGCAAAAGCAACAGTTGTTGTCATTATTAAAGTGAATTGTTTAGAAAGTCAGACAAAGGCTTAATGAGATGAGTGTCTTCCTGAAGGATGTGAACAGATGGCACAAGCCCCATTCTCTGTGGTCAGGCAGTGAAGACGGATGCTAAGTCATTGGACATAGGTGTGAAGAGATGCAGTTGATTCAGAACACACAGGCAGGACATACAGGACTGTACTTTAAGGAGGCCACCACTCCAAATTCTACCACTCATTGACTGTGACGACAGCACTTTTGATGGCGTATTCCTTTGTTATCCTTCCTGTGCAAAACCTACTCACCAGTCCCTGGTGAGTCCCTGGGCCTAGCCTGAGTGTAATAAGGACTAAGTTGACTGTTTCACCACTATCTGTAAGATTTCTTTTTCAGAAGATTAAAAACAGCAACATCCAAGGTAAATGGGGGCTCACATTTTTTCATTAATTTGTTTATTCATTTTACATCTTGATCACAGCCCCCCTTCAACTCTCCTCCAACTCCCACCCTCGTAAATCCTGGCCCCCATTACCCCCTCCCCTTCTTCTCAGAGAAGCGGAAGCCCCCCCACCTTGGGTACTCGTCCACCCTAAAACATTAAGTCAAAGCAAAACTAGGCACATCTTCTGCCACTGAGGCCCAACCAGGCAATCCAGATAGGGAAGGGGGTCCAGTGGCAGGCAGCAGAGTCAGAGCAGCCCTGCTCTAATTGTGAGGGGCCCCACAGGAAGACCAAGCTGCACATCTGCTTCAAATGTGTAGGGGGCCTAGGTCCAGCCCCGTCATGCTCTTTGGTAGTGTTTCAGTCTCTCTAGCCCCCATGAGCCCAGGTTAGTTCACTAGGTAGGTCTTGTGTCCTTGACTTCTTTGGCTTGCTCAGTCTTATTCCCTACTCTACCACAAGACACCCTGAGCTCTGCCAGATGTTTGGCTGTGGGTCTCTGTATCTGTTTCCATCTGCTGGTGGATGAAGCCTCTCAGGAGACAGTTATGCTGGGCTCCTGTCTGCAAGCATGGCAGAGTATCATTAATAGTGTCAGGGGTTGGCTCTCTCCCATAGGTTTGGGCTCAAGTTGGGCCAGTCATTGGTTGACTGTTTCCTCAGTCTCTGCTCCATCTTTTTTTTTTTTTTTTGATATTTTTTATTTATTTTATATGTTTTCTCCCTTTACCCCATCTCCCACCCACCCGGGAACCCCCCCTCCCCCCCTTACCCCTCCCCCTTCTTCTCTGAGGATATACCCCCCCCTAACCCCCCCCCCCACTCCCCCACCCTCAACATTCCCCCCCCGGGGCGTCCATCTTTATCTGCTCCATCTTTATCTGCTCCATCTTTATCCTTTTGCATTTTATAGGCAGGACATTCTGAGTTGAAGATTTGTAGGCGTATTGGTGGGGACTCACACTTTGATCTTGTCACCCTCTGCCTTGTGCTTCGCTGTTTCTCTCAGCAGAACTGCCATCACTGAGATGATCTCAGCAGAAGCAGCACATTCCATTTCCACTGAGGAACACCAGTCGGCTTGCATTATTCTTGTCTTTTATTTACAAACACATCTTCTCTACTTGTTGACCCTCTATAGCATTCGTATATCTACTTCAAAACCATTTACTAAGCACACATGATAGTGTGTGCCTGTAACCCCCACACTCAATGCCACGAAGCAGGATTCAAGGGGGCAGAGCTCACAGCCATCCTTTACTGTATAGTAAACTCCAGGCCAGCCTGGTGGATGTGAGACACTGTCCTAAGGAAAGAAAGGGAAGGCTTTACCGACAAGCCATCCTGCCAGCTCTTTTCCTCAGATGTAGTTCGTGGCACTTAAATGATCTTTTCCTAAAGTCTCACCCTCTCTGTTCAGAACTTTTCTTTCTTTTTTTTTAAAAATTGGATATTTTATTTACATTTCAGATGTAACTCCTTTCTCCATTTCCCCCCATCTAGGAACCTTCTATCCCATCCCCCCTCCTCCTGCTTCTATGAGGGTATGCCCCCACCCATCCTCCCACTCCCACCTCCCCACCCACGATTTCCTCCACACTGGGGCGTCCAGCCTTCATGGGACCAAGGGCTTCCTTACCCACCTATGCCTGACACTGTCATCCTCCCCTGCACATACAGCGGGAGCCATGGATCCTCCCTGCATGCTCCCAGGCTGGTGGAGCCGTGGGTCTTTCCCTGTGTGCTCCCGGGCTGGTGGGTTAGACCCTGGGAGCTCTGGTTGCCAGAACTTTTTTTTAAGAACTTGAAGGCTTGATGTATGTCACTTTATGTTGGTGATTGTTAACCTTTTTTACATTTTTAGTGAAAGAAAAAAGGTGAAAATAGCCCTTTATTCCTCTAATCTAGACAAATGCCACTAATTTACAGAGTATGCAGTATTCACTTAGTACCTGGCAAGGCGCATGCACATGCATCTTCATGTTACCATATATGTACCTGGCAAGACACATACATGCACATGCATATTCATGTCAAAGTATATGTACCTGGCAAGATACAGGTATACACATGTGTATTCCTGTCCCCATGTACCTGGAAAGACACATGCATGCACATGCATATTCATGTGCACACATAAATCTCAACCTATAAGTTTAATTGTAATTGAGATAACAGAATAAATACGTTAATGAGACAATATTTAATATGAGTGTGTGTAAGGTGAATTTTGTGACATTACTTAATGACAAACTGTAAACAAGAACTGCTGGGTGTTGGTTGGCACTGCGCTCACTCGCTGGAGTGACCTTCCTGCCGATGTATCACTTTCCATTTGTCAGTTACCAACATTGACTATAATCTGAGAATATTAGATAGAAGATTCCAGAAATAATTTTCAAGTTTTAAATCGTAAAGCATTCTGAATAGCACAATAAAAAGCTCACACCATGTTGCTCCTCCTTGCTCTTCCAGGGTGTGAATCATTTTTCCAAAGTAATCACAGTGTGCACATGTTCACCTGTCAGTCACTTTACGAGCGACACAGGAAAAGAACATAGTGTAGTAAGGTTTGGCACTGTTCCTGATTTTAATATATTTAAGTATGTTCCTGATATTTAATAATCTGAGTGTGTGTAAGGTGAATTTTGTGACATTACTTAATGACAAACTGTAAACAAAAGAAGGAGTCTTGGGTGTATCTCTCATGGATTTTAGGACACTACCGTATGTCATGGGAAAACAAGATCATAACAGACAAGAAAAGCCAGGCTGAGTTCGATGTAAGAAGATGCTCTCAAGTATTTGTCTTGCAATGCTGAGCATTGAACTTGGGGCCTTTTCATGCTCATCAAGTGCCCAACAGCTACACTCAGGACACACAGTTTTTTGAGCAGAACCTGATCTGACATTGCTCTACATAATGAATTGAAAGAGAATCATAAAAGCTTAAAGACGCACAGAGTCAGTCTAGTCCCTTTGTACCTTTCAAAATTAGAGCATATTTTATAAGCTAATGATGGCTTCTGAGTGAGGTCAGGATTCTTCTCATTGTAGTCAGCGTGATTAATGGAAGTTCGTGAAGGCTCAGTCTACACAGGCGTCTTCCCCTTGATACTGTCTAACCAGATCCTCTGCTGGGTCTGACTCTTGCTGCTTTTAGAACTGTATCATACCTTGGAGACAGTGCTGCCTTAATCTCTAGATAGTGTGGCTATGCTGTTATCCAGTCAATCCACTAGAGGTCACTGGTGTCACTGAGCTGGTTTCTAATGTGCTGCTGCATTTTAGAAAAAAATAGCAGTCCTTAGTGTTTAATGTAGAGATTTTTATTTTAAATTATAAGCATAAATTGCATGACTGTGATTTAATAGACAATTTAAAATAAAAATTTTAAATCCATTTCAAGTAAAAAATAACTTATTACAATGAATTATAAACTTTTAAATTAATACATCTTATAGTCTGACATAGCATATAACTTTAAAAATAGTCATTAAATGTCTATTTTCTGCCATTTTTATGTCATATTGGTCATGTGTCTTGTTGTCACCCGCTGTTTGAAGAGCGGTTTTATTTACTCCAGCTCAGGGTTTCAGTAATGTACTAGAAAACTATCTTTCAGCCCCAGACCACGGTTCCTCATTTGTAAAAGTAGAAGTTTGCATTTGTTTTAGTCACATTCTGGTCAGTGATCGGCAACAGATGAGGTAGACTTGAGCTGTCTTGTTATAAGCTCTGATTTAAGAATGTAGACAAACTGGAATGTTTTTGTTTATAAAGATAAAGGCTGATGGAGGACTGCGTCAGAGTTTTAAATGAGAAGAAAAGCCAGGGGAAATTTTTAATGTGTTTTAACCCTGACACATTATGGTCTTATACACCAATAGGAAACAGAATATTAAATTTGACTTGATCTCAAATAGATTAGTGCGAATACAAGGATAAATTTGTTAGATTTTAACATCTCCAAGCCTTGTATCAGATTTATAACTCTGTGCCTTAATTAAGTTTACTATTTTCCTTACTGATATATTAGTGTTATGAAGAGTCATTAATTATCGTGAAAAACATCTAAAATTAAAATATAACCTTAAATACTAGGAAACAATGCTTACAAAAACATCTCCTGATAGTCTGCCAGAGGCAAAACCTTTAGTTAGAGCTGTGTGGTTCATACCATACGATGTGTCTCACATTGTGACTTAGAAATTGCTCGCGGGGCTGGTGGCCACAAACAGACCACATACAGTTCTCATGCCAAACACTGTGCTTTGTACATAGTCTGTGGTTGCATTTATAAATCCTGAATGGTTTCGTAAATGTAGAGTCTGACAGAGCTTGGAAGACAAAAGTTTCTAGAATTATGTGCTAAATCTAAAAAAAGGAAGGACAGATGTTGAAAAGCAAATTTTGTTTTTAGAAATCAGTGCTGACAGACCTAAAAGTGTCATGTGGTCTAGAGTTGGGGATTTTTCTGTATCAGTTCTCAGCAGTAAACATGCACAATCTCAGGGCGGAAGCCAAAGTGTCTGCAGAACAGCCTTTATAACCTCCTCCTGAGCAGCCACCCATGCTCTCTGAGCAGAGGAGAAAGATTTCAGTGAGTCCAAGACTTGAGCCTTACCGCAGGGGGCGCTGTTGTGTTGATTCAAGTGACTCACAAATATATAAACATCTACGTGAGGTTTGGGGCATGCATTGTTTCTGTTTTAGATTCACTTTGCTAAACTTTAACTTAAGCATCTAGAGCCAGGTATGATGGCAGCCTTGAGCAGGCAGGGGGATGAGGAGTTGAAGGTCATTCATCAGTACATTGTGAGTTTGAGGCTAAATCATATCTCCAATTCTAACATATAAAAGTAATTACATCAATCATTAATTTTCACTTTAGTGAAAATAAGAGAAAGTCTTTATGAACAACCATTTTGAAAGCATTCTTTAAGTAGGGCAGTTGCTGATTTGTGTTTCTTAATTGTGCTTCCAGAACTATCATCAGAGCAACATAAATTATGAAGATGATATTTAGTATGAAGAGAAATAGCCATTTTAACACAAAAAAAAATATTTTAACTTTATCCAAGAAAGAATTGAAAGACGATGTGCTCTGTCTTGTTCTCTGTGCGACTGCACATAGCAGTGTCAGGTGCAGTGTAGACGACTGCACATAGCAGTGTCGGGTGCAGTGTAGA
>NW_021605170.1:1313847-1326072 GCF_004785775.1 Grammomys surdaster | reverse complement strand
GGTGCAGTGTAGACGACTGCACATAGCAGTGTCGGGTGCAGTGTAGACACCATCGCTCATTGCATAGGTTACAGACAACAAAGGTGTTTGTCACTCAAAATATCAGGTAGTGTCAAGGTTGAAAAGGACAGTGAGATTTGTCAAGTATGTCCCGAGCCTACAAGCAGAACATACCAAAGGTGATGTCCTCAGGGTTTGATTTCTGATTTTGGGGGTTTTTTTGTTTTTGTTTTTAAAGGAGTTGTGGTTGCTGTTGTCGTATTTGTTTTTCTTACACCAGAGACAACATCAGGTAGAAAGAGCTCAGAATTTGCAATGAGGCCTAAATCTAATCCTGACTTATTGTTCGCTGTGCAGTCTCAGGTCAGTCCCCCAGAGGCTTCCCTTTCCTTACCTGTAAAAACTGCTGGGGTTTGGAAGATTCAGTGAAGTAGTATGTTAACCCCAAGATGGCCTAGAAAGGTGACAGAATGCCAGCCACAGTAGTGGTGGCAGCCAAACAGCAATGAAAATGTCCTGCACTGCACAGTAAAATGTCTACATGATAACATCCATGTTCTACAGTTAGCTCTGCTGTTAACTAAGATGGGGAGTCCTGCCCACTGAGAATGCACCATCCTGATTGGGTGGAGCAGGCAAGCTGTGCAGCAGCATGCATCGTTTGCTCTCCACTTCCTGACCAGATGCCATGGCAGAGTTCTCTGCAGCTCTGCCTCTATGACCTCCCACAGTGATGTCTGGAACCGAGAGCCAGAACAAACGCTTTCTCCCCTAAGGGACGCATTTATCGCAGTACTTATGACATGGAAGAAGCTAGGACCTGTCTAGCACACAGTTGGTACTTACTGTATGCTAACGTCCCTCCTGCCATCAGGAACAGTCAGACACAGCGGTGTGAGCCTGTGGTCCCCACTGCTGAAGGCTGAGGCATGAAGATCAGTTGAGACCTGAAGTTAAAGGTCAGCCGGACCAACATAATGTGATCCTCTTTCAGAAAAACCATGCACACAGTGAAAACTGGCTAGCGTAGACTACTGTGCTGATGACGTGAGGTGACTCCGTTTGGCTGTCCCTTGACAGCAACGTCTGAGCCTCGTTCTTACTTGGAACTCTGCTGCCAGAGTCTGAAACTAGAGCTTCCCTCCTGCTCTGACCACAGCTGTGTCTGCAGCTCTCAGTCTGCTCTTTGACCTCCTGTCTCTCCAGCTCTGTTCTCCTGGGTTGACAGATCCTTAACATACTTGCTTTCTCAGGCTCCAGTCAGCACATAACAGCCCTGCCTTCTCAGATGATTCCTCCCAAGGTCCAGTCCTCCTATTCATTTGTTCATTCATTCATTCATTCATTCATTCATTTTTCCCGGACTTAGATGTAAACATTGTTGAGAAAGTTTTCAAGACCATTAACATTTTAGGTAGAATATCCCCTTTAATGTAGTCACCTTGGGGAGTTGTATAACTTAGGGACAGTAGAACTGAATGTAGTGATGACCCACAGGGACATGTGGCTTGGTTACAGAAGTTGGGGTTGACCGTGAGGACATTGGCATGTCTGTCAGCATTGATCCTCTCTGTAAACTCCTTTTTCTCTTCATTGCAAATAGACAACTGTGCTCTTTCTTGCTGATTTTCTCTCTTTCCTAGGCCTGCCTGGATGATTTAGTCCATTCCACTTACTTTTAGATTAAATTCTTTTCCCTGTACTTTAAAAAGGGAGGAAACAACAGTAAAACTAAAGTGAAGACTGTGGGTTGATTTCAGTGAACAGAGGCAGCAGGGAAACCACAACAGTTGAGATGCTGGGGAGAGACCCTTTGGGCCAAAACTGTGGCTGCACTGAACCAAGTGTGCAGGCTCTCCTGGGTAAGAGTTAGCTGGTCAGTGCCGTGATTACTGTAGAGGGAGACACTTGGGCCTGACATTTTAAATTGGCAGTCTTTAAACGCCAAAATTCAAATAAGTTCTAGTTTCATCCGTACATTAGCTTGACTTTAATTAAAAGAGTTAGGTTGTGGGTTTTGTTCTTGGCCTTAAAATTGTTTTGCAGTTTTACAACCCCCTAGAACACCCCCGTTGGGCCTTTAAATAAGATTTACATTTGGTGGGTTAATGTCTCTGTGTTATGTCTCTAGACCATTCTTTCTGTCTGTCTGTCTTTCTTTATTAATGTGCTTCGTCTATCTGTTTAGTGTTTAAAGGTTCTTGTTCTTCTTACATTGGGGGAGGAACTTAAAGAGCAGAGCATTTACCGGATGTGCACGAGGCCGGCCCTGGGTTCAAAATGTAGCACCACAAAAATTACCTTTTTTCTGTTCTTTTTTTTTTTTTTATGCACATTGGTGCGTTGGTGCTCGGCCTACATATATGTTTGTGACATATGTTTGTATGAGGGTGTTTGTGTGAGATCGTGTCATTATAGACAGTTGTAAACTGACATGTGAGTGCTGGGAACTGAACCCTGGTCTTAGAAGAACAGTCAGTGCTCTCAACCACTGAGCCACCTCTCCAGCCCCAACACAAAAATTCCTTGTATAAGAAAGCCTCTTTTTGTTTACTTCATAGGCACTTTGAATTTTTCTCTGTCCTCATGGACTCACTGGCTGCTGAGTTTGTCCCTCAGTGTTTTCTGTTTGTTTGTTTGTTTGTTTTTTAAGCAGTCCCAGCTGGCCTTGAACTTCTTTTGCTGTGTGGTAAGACATTCTGGGGAGATAGAACACACACAGTACCCATGCCAGTTAGGGAGCCCAGAACAGACCAAAGTCAAACAGTGGTTTATTGGGATTGTTACAGGGATATGGATGAGAGGTTATTTACAGGAACAGAAATAAGTCAAAGACAACTGCATCACAAAAGCCTACCCCTGCATGGGTGACAGCTCACAGAAGCCGGGAACCTGGAGGAGGCTCAACAGGGTGGAGAGTGTCCTTTCCAGGTGACTTATTCTAAAACTCTTCCAGGCAGCTGGGCTGGTTTCTTCCCCCCCACCCCCCAGCTGTTCTGGTCTGCCATAGCATTCATTTCAGCTTGGATTGTCTGAGAATGACTCCAGGCTTCATTATTTACCTTTGGGGGGGGGGGAACCTAGTGAATCTGGTCAGTTTCAGGGACTTCTTGTTTTGAGCTATTGACCATCTAGTTTGAGAAGTTCCCTACAGGATGGAATATTTCTCTCTCAGAGGAAACTGCTACATTACTACGTCTGATCCTCCTGCCTCCATCTTCTGCATGTTGGGATTGTGGGCATGCACCACCACACCTGGTTAATGTGGTTCTGGCGATGGAGTATGCTAGGCAAGCTGTGCTGACAGAGCTACATCTCCAGACCCGCATGTGCCTTTTCAGTATTCATGGTGGTCACAATGTATAGAGTTAGGTTTAACTTAATCCATCTGTACAGGAGCTGAAGAGGTGGCTCGGTGGTTAAGAGCACATTGCTGCTCCTGCAGAGAGGATCCTGGCTTACTCCTAATGACTGCATGTAACTCCCAACTGTCTGTAACTGTCTGACCTCCTCTTCTGACTTTTCCAGGCACTACACACACATTCATGTAGCCAAAACACCTTTTTAAAAAGCCGGGTATGGTGGCACCTTTATGAGTCCAAGGTCTTCAAAAAACAAACAAACAAGCAAACAAACAGTATAACACATGGCTGTCTCAGAAGTTAGGTTGACCGGATGAGAATTACAATGTAGTCTCTGTCCTGAAGACCTGGTGGATCAGTGAAGAACCCAACTTAAACACTGTAAAGTAAAACATTTAGATAATAGTTCTGACAATAAAGAAAAACTGATAACCATATTAATTGGAGCCCATAATGACTACAATTTAGAGAACAGAGTCATTTTACTTTTGCCCACGTTTATCAAGGGAAGCTGTACTGTGTGCATGGAATTTGAACTTAGTTTTGAATATGAGTAAGTTTTAAGTAAAAAAAAAAAAACAACAACTACCAAATCCAGATTTTTGTGCATGTATTTTACAGAACTGTCTTTTTTTTTTTTTGTCCCCTTAAGGAAGAAAAAAAAAATCTTTATCTGAATTACTCCTTTAATTATATTTGTTATTCAGTACAAGAGTAAATTCTTGCCTGTGTTTGCTGGGTCAGTTGCCTTCAGTTTCTTCTCTCTGTGCTTTTGTTCCAGACCTCCTGATTTTCAGTTGCTGAAGAAAGGACAAAGGTTTGTTCCAGTCAGTTTCACTGACGTGAGTGGGCCAGGTGGCGTGAACACTTGGACTTCCTGTGCTGGTTTGCTACAAAGAAACATGTGACACTTCAGCATTTTCCTTTGTGAGGGAAAGATGATTTGTTTGATCTGTCTGATTTATTGTACAGCTGTCCCGTTGAGGAAGTCTAATTGAAGCTGTTGAAATAGACACAAACACAGCCTCTATCTCAGACACTGCTCCTTTATTGGTGAGGTCGTGCCCATTGTATTTGGAGAAAGCGTTTTATGGTCTTGTTTTAAAGGATTTTAAGATATTAATGTGTTAATTATTTGAAAGACTATCTTAAGTATCAATATGAAGCACAGGCTGTAGGTTTTTGGGTTTTAGTTTTTGGTTTTGCTAATCTCACCTCACAGTTCTTCATGGTGTTGTTTGCTCAACTACAGCTGTCTCTCAGGACAGGTCCTCACTCTCAGATTAAATATCCTTGGCTGCTAATCACTGCTTTAGTCACAAGGTATTGAGCACAAATACAAGATCCTTGTTTATTGATGGACACCGTTATGGCTAACTGCCTTAAAACCTCAAGAGACTGAATGGGAGATAAAAGACTATGAAAGTTTCTTTCAACTTATAGCTATTTCATTTTTTTATATGTGTAAGTGTTGCCTGCATGTATGTTGATTCACTATATGCTTGCCTGGTGGGCACAGAGAGGTCAGAAGATGGCGTTGGATCCCTGGAACTGGAGTTAAGTGCAGTTGTAAACCCCCTGGGTGCTGGGAATTGAACCCAGGTGCTCTGAAAGGGCAAGTGATCTTAACTGCTGAGCCGTATTTCCAGCCTATAGTCTAATTTCTTAAAGTTAAACTTTCTTCTTATCCAAAAGTTACTTGCCTGATGATATAGGTTAGTTTCTAGCTAAAAACCACATGTGATCCTGGAATTTTGGAGATTTTGATCAATTTCTGTATTCCCACTAGGACTTGCTTTCAGCCTTTGCTTTCTACTTCCTCCTCCACGTGTTTCTAGACCAGGCCTCAAAGCTCTGCCAAGCAAGCGTGTCTGAGGACAGTTGCTCTTGTGTGCTTGTTTGCCTCAGCATGAACTGCTTTGTCTTTGCTCCTTCAAAATTCTTAATCTGATTTAAACTGAATCTGAAAATCAAAAGGTGCAGTCATAGTACAGCTGTTATCGTATTGTTTGCATTTGTGAGCTCGCAGATTTAAATATCTCTTTTGAATTGTGTTGGTGAGCCAGTCATTATCTGTTATGACTTTTGTATTTTTTCATTGCATGAAATTTTCTGTATAATGGTCAGCCGGAACAAGAAAATATTAACCTTTTTCCAAGCAAAAATCAAAATCGTTGAACAGGATAAGTCATGGTGTTTACTATACTGCTTTAAGAATTGTAAATTGTTAAGAACACACAAAGGAAAGCTGGAAAAGAACTCTGTCAAACATGTGTTAGATATAGAGAAAGGAAAGCCTTCTGAAATTTAAGTGTGAGAGTATAAAATGTAAGGCTGTGGCTAAGGGACAGAAATTCTTATCTTGGGAATTCCAGAGTGTACCTGCGGAAAGCTTCAACTTCCATTGACATGGTTCTGATGGTCTCTCCTTGTACAGCGGCTCTTCTGGAGAAGTAGTACAGTTCTTCAGAGACGCCATTACCGTAGCAGATGTTGATGCGCAGTGTGAACCTGCTTCTTCCAGCTCTAGGAGTGAGTGTGCCAGTGATGAGGAAGAGCAAGGCTTTGTTTCTTCTATTCTACCAGGAAACAGATCAAAGGCAGTGGATACAAGACCACAGCCACACACAAAAAACAGCATAATGAAAAAGAAGGCTGCTCAGAAGGTGAACTCCAAGCAGGGAGATCAGACCGTGTCCGAGGTTACTGAGAAGTTGGATAATTGCAGATTAGATAGCCAGGAGAAAGTGGCCACTCGTAAACTTCCTTTAAAAAAAGAAAATACTCAGATTTCTTCACCTGACCCTTTGTGTGACACATTCAACACTTCCACAGTTTCTGAAGATAAACACAGTGTATCACAAGTTACTCTTGTGGGCATAAGCAAGAAGAGTGCTGAGCACTTCAGGAACAAATTTACCAAGTCTAACTCAGGCTCTGGGTCAGCCTCTGGTTTGGTGCAGGTACGTCCTGAGGTGGCGAAGGCAAACTTACTCCGAGTTCTAAAGGATACCCTGACTGAATGGAAGACAGAAGAAACACTGAAGTTTTTATATGGCCAGGACCATGATTCTGTGTGCATGAAACCCTCTTCAGCCTCGGGGCCTGATGAAGAACTTGATGAAGATGACATAAGCTGTGACCCAGGGAGTTGTGGTCCTGCCCTGAGTCGAGCGCAGGACACCCTGGATGAGACACTGCCCTTTAGAGGCTCAGACACGGCCATTAAGCCGCTGCCAAGTTATGAGAGCTTGAAAAAGGAAACAGAGATGCTGAACCTGAGGGTCAGGGAGTTTTACAGAGGGCGCTGTGCTGTAAATGAAGATACTACCATGTCTCAGGGCTCAAAAGAGGTATGTCTCCATGATGAGTGTCCCCATGATAACTGTTTTAGGCTGCTCATATTTAGAGAACTCTGCAGAGCAAACGGGGAGCATGCCTCGTGCTCTGCAGCGGAGTAGATCGATTGCCTAGTTAGATGTTTCTCTAGGTGATGTTTAGTTGGTATCTATTTGAAATGTTACAGATATGGCTGGGGGCCGGCTTACTGAGGAGCTGGGTTCAGATTCCTAGCACTAATAAAAGCTAGGCACAGCTTACCCACTCTGTGTCTGTTAGGCACAGCCAGACAGGGCGGCCAGAGAAGGTGGATTCCAGGGGCTCCTTGATCAGCCAGTCTAAGGGGATATCTCCAAGTTAGTAAAAGACTGTATCTAAAAGCTAAGATGGAGAACAGTGAGAGAGGAAGACTACAGCATTGCTGTCTGGCCTCCACATGCCCATGATTGCACACATGCACATGTTTGAACACCTCACAAACTTACAAGATGAAATGTTACAGATGAAAATACAGTAAAAGAACTTACTGGGAAGAAATGGATATAGATATTTGAATATCTGTTCTTTCATCTGTTAGCTTTTTAAAGTTCTTTGATGCTACTTATCTGTAAATGGAACTTCCATTGCTCATTTGTTCAGTGCGTGTCACACTGATAACACAGTTCACAGTCATGCATAAAGGCTGAGTGCGTGCTGAGAGGAAGGAAGAACTGCAGAATGTTACCATTCGTATTTTTGGTTCATATGTACTATCTGGGAATCATATTGCCATGAAGAAAAGAGTGGATAACAGTCTTATTTTTTACCATATAATTGTTATTAAGTTATAAGTGATGTTGCCCCAAGATTAAGAACACACTTAGAGATTTGGAGAGGTGAAGTGGAACTAGAAAAAAAAATACAGAAATTTCTTGCATCTTTACAGAATTTTTGTCTAGCTTCGGACCATATCTGAAACCCCAGTATTAATATTAGATAGTATCCAAAACTTACCTTAAGCTAAAGGAAACACTAGTCTCTCCTGGTGAGCTGCATAAACCACCGTCACGAACTGGTTTTTGCACTAAGACGCCTTTAAAAAAAAAAATGAGTGTCTAAAGTATATGACTTTGTTGTAGAACATTTTACAGCTTTTTCATTGGCATTTAATATCAAGTGTGCGTATTGTTGACTATTTACACTAGCACCCCATGACATCACTCTCCAGACCAGGAGGTGCTTCCTTACACGGAAACTTGAGCATCGGTGTCTGTCCCTGACTGTTACCTCTTTGCAGTCTTACTATCATACATAGTAGTGGAGATTAACTTTGCCACTTTTTGAACAGCCTATCTTTGTTGTCCAATTTGTTTAATAACACCATGTGGTTTTGTTTGCTTTGATTCTAGGCGTCCGTGCTGTTGTGTATTCCTGTAGTTTATGCTGCATATAGACTGCACAAGTGCAGTAGTCCCAAGTCCCCAGCCCATGTCCCATGAGCCCTAAGCCTGCCTTTTGTGTGACTCTCCTGATGGAAAAGAAATGTCTTTTTACCAACAATCTAAGGAAAGCTTCCATCTAGGTCTGCTTTGTAAGACTGAGTATGCTAGGGTTACAGATGGGCTGGCTGGGTAGCCGCAGCTGCATCATTGAAAATCCGCCAGCACTGGGTGATAATTACTAAGGCTGCTCCCAACAGCAGCCAGCCTTCCATCTCTTACATACTCTGGAACCAAAGCCACATGTAATAGGAGGGAAGTGGTGGCCAGGATCAGAGATAGGAAATGTTCACTGCTTCCTCACCATTGTCAGAGACCCAGCTGCCATGACTACAGCCACAGGTTTCATTGTGCTTCATGATAGACACTGGTCACAGTGTCACCAGGGAGAATGGCCCTTGGTACACCACTGCCCAATGAGTGCTTTGAAATGCTCTGTTGCTCAGTTCTGCATCTGGTGGCTCTTTCATATAGTTCCAGTTGTCTGCTAAAAGTTTCAACTGTCATTTTTCTTTGAAGATGTTAAATGTCTTTATATGGCATCACACAGTATAACATTTAACAGTAATATAATTTTGCTATTGTCTTATTTTATTAGACATCAAACATTGTCTATTAACATGTTACAAGCTGAATTTGGTGGTGTGTGCCTATAATTCCAGTGTTTGGAAGGCTAAGGCAGGAGCATGAGTTTAAAGCCAGGCTGTTGCACATTGGAGACCCTCACCTGAGATGCAGGACAGTGTTACATCCTCTAGGATGGATCTGTTCATCCCTAAAGATTTCCAGCAACCCATGTCACCATAACCTGATGAGGACCTGAGGGGACTTAGTGGTGGCAGCAGTCCTCACGAGTCAGTCTACTACAGAGTGTGCTCCTTCCAAGTCTGTTTCCAACTGGGGAGCATGACCCGGAACCCTTCTCATTTGGCATGCCCTGACCTATGATTCCATTAGAAAATCTCCGCTGAGGTTCTCAGTATCTGAGCTGCCTCTTCCAGGCTTAGCCCGGCAGTCTCCAGGATTCCTCTCCAGGATCAGTCCGGGTTCCTTACTACCTTGCTAGCTCTGTGCCACTTTCCAACAAACAAGATGCGTTTTGTTTGGTTGTGGGTTGGTTGGTTGGCTTTCCTTCCAGCTCCCTCATTCCTAGTTCATTGGAATGACCTTACCCCCTTCTGGAAACACTTCCCCACAAATAGTAATGGGGACGTTAATCCTTAAATGTACATTTATAACGAGTTTAGTAGCTGACCCTCCAAAGAGGACAGATGGGTGGCAGACTCATCACCTGATAGTGACTTAAGCTGATGCTCAGGTTTAAATGCTTTAGTTCTCAAACTCGTTTTCTGTCCTAGAAGAGTAAACATTTCTATTTCATGTTATTGCTCTACTCATTTAAAAAAATGTTTATTTCTCTGTTTGCTTTAAGAATGTGTTTCAGCGTGATCTCAGCTTCCCACTGATTGATTCAAGTTCCCAGAACCAGATTAGAAGACGGATTGTTCTTGAAAAATTGAGAAAAGTGTAAGTATGGATGTATCATTGTGACTTTTTAAGAAGTTTAAATTAACTCAGTATTTTCATGAATTTACAATTTATAAATATTATCCTTGAATTCTGAACAGTTTTTAATTTCCTTGCTTGAAAAATTTCCATCTTAAGATTTATTTTTCAGATATTTTTAGTAACAAATTATTTTTGTAGATGACATAGGAATGTCATAAATGAAAAAAGTGAGATTGTAGAATAGAAAACCAAACTACCCCACGCCTTCCTAAGCCAGCAAAGAAACACCTGCTAAAACAAGCCAAGGGAGCTCTGCCCTTGTGGACATTGCCACAGCTGGTTGGCTTGCTCAGCATGTCTGCATGGTCATGGGCCTATTTCACACCCAGGAACATGAATTTCATTCAGTTCAACTTGCACTTTGGCTTGAAGTGCTCTGTAATGGGAAGGATTGTTCTTAAAATCAACCCATTCACAAGTAACGCTTAAAAACTGCCTGTTTCTGTTTAAAACAAAGCAAAGTTAGCAAATCTTTTTCCAGAGTTAAAAGATCTACCTTGAACTTTCCAACCTGCAGTTTCTTTCCTTTTTTTTTTTTTTTTTAGCAAGAAAACATGAAGTGTGTTAATCACTGTTTGGAGTTAAAACAGTCTTGAATAAGATGATTCAAAGGGCAGTGCTTTCATAGTGAAGCTATAGAATTAAAGGTGCTGACAGACTGACAGCAGCCAGAGTGGTTTTGCAGTCCAGGCCTTATTGTCTGTAGCACAGACTGAAGCAGCAGCAGGGGCTTATGTGAATCGTGCTTTGACTTCTCATTAGTCATGAGGTAGCTTAACCCCTGAGACCTCCTCAGTACCACTGTTGGCCCTGAAAACCCCAGAGGTAGGCACAATACGTCATTTTTTTTGTTGTTGTTGTTCTTTTCTCCTCAGATTGCCTGGACTTTTGGGTCCTCTTCAGATTACAATGGGAGATATTTATACTGAACTTAAAAACCTCGTTCAGACTTTCAGGTAAGTGTTAGTGTTATAATTTTTCCTTCTCGGTTACTAGCTATACTGACTGTCTTGCGCAGTGATGGGAACATGAGGAGAGGAAGGGATTGACCTTTGTGGACTCAGCTTAGACTCAGTAGTGTTCCCTTTTGTTTCTGTTGAACACATCTCCTTATTGGCTCGAGTTCTGACACATTTCACTTTGGATAGCTTGCGTGTAAAGTAACTTAATTTAGGAGGGAGATTACAGGATGAACAGAGGTGACTCTGTCAGTAGGAAGCCAGCCTTGTGAGCACAATAACCTGAATTCAGCCCCAGATTCATGCCAAGTTTAAAAAATGAAAAAGCTGGCATGATCGTGCTGATAATCTTAGCGCTGAGGAGGTAGAGGCTAGCCTAGGCTACTTAGCAAGTTCTAGGCCAGAGGGAAAAGACCCTGACTTAGAAATGGTGGACAACACCTGAAGAACTAAACCCAAGGTTATCCTTTGACCTCCCCACACAAACACACAAACAAACCTCTCCATACATACATACATACATACCTCCCCACACATATATACACACACAAACCTCCTCATACACACACACACACCTCCCTACACATACATATACACACAAAAACCTCCCCACACATACACAAACCACAAACCTTCCCCCATACACACACCTCCCCACACAGATATCTACACATATATACACATGGACCTCCCTATACATATATACACACAGACCTCCCCACACATACATACACAAACCTTCCCACACATACACATACAAAGGAAAATTATGTCTATGACACAAAGCTAGTAGCATTGAGTTCAGTGTAATTGTAAAGTGTGCACTGGATGAGCAGCTCTGTGGTAAGCCTTGGGTGATGCAAAAGAAGCACTGCTGATGGAGCCTCGGGGAGGGCCTCCCTCGCCTGGGACAGCATAGATGACTCTAGCGAGCAGCCGAGGACAGAGTGGCTTTTACTGGATCATGAAGACGCTGACTACTGAAAACTCCAAAGACAGGATAGAAACTTTGCACCTTGGAAAATGAAGCAGTTGAGTTTCCTAGTTGATAAAACATGCACCTAAGGACAGTCTCAGTGAGATGTCCATATTTGAAAGTGAATGTTTAAAAATAAATCTGAGTAACATGATTATTCTTGTATTTTTGGTTGTGAGCCTAGCCTTTAACGGCTGAGCCATCTCTTGAGCCCAATGATTATTCTAATTATTGATGTTGTTATTGTCAGTTGTCTTAGAGATAATACAACTTAAAGATCATTGATTGTACAAATCAGGGATGCCAGAGTGGTCTTCAGATTGGCATAGGCCTTTGGAAAATTAAGTGCTTTGTATAAAAGATTCCAGGCCAAATATTTAAAAAGTTGAGTTTTCTTTTGTATCCCAGTTGATGATGGAATCAGACCCACCTTATGTCTCTGGCAGAGCCATCCATACAAAGGGAAACATTGACAGTGATGGTGAGGTTGGGTTAGAGTCCACAGTGCAGACCCAGGACAGTGATGGTGAGGTTGGGTTGGA
>NW_021605170.1:1288272-1313837 GCF_004785775.1 Grammomys surdaster | reverse complement strand
AGGTTGGGTTGGAGTCCACAGTGCAGACCCAGGACAGTGATGGTGAGATTGAGTTAGAGTCCACAGCACTGACCGGAGACTGAGCATTTTTTGTTCTGCCTTCTCAGGGAGCAAAGGCACAGTAGCAGGGTTTCACTAGCTTGTCAGGGCTTGCTGTGCATTTCTCTTCAGACAGGAGGTGGATACCTCATCACTGTTCTGCGTAAGCTGGTGACTTCAGAAGAGCTCTTGGGATAAATCGTCTCAGAGGGGAACTTGTAGCTCACTTGCAGCACACTGACCTAGCATGCATGAGGCACTTAGTTCTGACCCCAGCGCTACCAAAAACTTCCCCAAAGCAAGTCCTCTCATCATGAACTACATGTTTCCTAACCTCATTTAAAGTAGATTAAATAGCAGTTTACTCTGTATACCCTAAAGTGATGTTTGAATATTGTCTTAAACAATGGCAGAACTTGAGGCTCTCAGATCTTGTTAGAAACTCAAAGAAAATGGAACTTAATCTATAGTAGCCGTCTAACCGGTGAGATGTGCTCCAGTTTGAAAACCAGCTGCAGAAGCCATCTGGGTCCTCACGCAGTATGACTTACTTGGCCTGGCAGTTAAGTGACAGGAGATTGCATTAGAATTGCCTGCTGTGTGGCATGTATGTATGTATGGACAGCCTACTGTCTCACAGAACGTCCCAGCCCCCTGGTTTTCCCTCTGCATGCAGTCAGTAGTATAATTTTTACCAAGTGAAGACACTGGCAAAATGTCCTGCAGTGGTTCTTTCATTGTTTCTTCTCCCACTGTGTCTAAGGACATCTTTGTTTATGTCTATTAAATGTGAGTTATTTTGTTCTGTATTAAAACATTGCTATTATGAAAGTGCTGCTAATGAGAACTTGTGCAGAATTTGAAGTTGGCATTTCAGTTAAAGTATGCAATGCTGTAGTCAGATTGCTGACTTACAGGTAGAATACTGAAGCATGATTCTGTCTTACAGACCATGTTTCTTAGTCCTTTGGAACTACTGATGTCATCTGAATTGTAGCTCTAAGGTAACTAGAAGATGGCTCCATTATTATTGTACATGCCATGGAAATACAGTGTGTGATGCTGGAAACCACTGTCTAGTCTGTAGGTCTTTTGAGCAGCACTGGTAACAATGTCTGATCGATATCAGTACATGTAGTCAATTCTCATCAACATGCCACGATTTGCCTAATAGTGGAGCTGTGTTGTTTAATTTCTTTAAAAAAGCAAACAGTGGAGTCATTTTACAAATGGCAGGTCAAAGGTTAAATAGCCTCTCTCAAATCATGTAGCTAGTCATTGGGTTTTGATTCCAAGCCTAAGTGCAGAGCCTATGCTGCCTCTTTTCTTGGCAGATAAAAGGTTGTACATTACGAAAGAGCATGGATTCAGGTGTTTACAAGCCTGTTCATGTTTTAGACAAGGTCAGTGGCCTCCATACTTGATTTTCTGTCTGGTCCCCTTGCTTTTGAACTAGACAAGTAAAACTTCATTCAAGGGGCAAAGGGTGTAGCTCAGTATTAAAGAACATTGTCTAGCATATACAAGGCCATGGGTTCAATCCCCATGCCAAAAAAGTAAGAAATTAGTAATAGGCATGTATGTGTGTGTACATACTTACGCATGTGTACAAGTACATCTTTGTTCACATGTTTCTGGGGGAATGGGAGTGAGCCCCAAGGCCTGACACATGGTGAGCATATATTCTACTACTCCCACGTCCTGTCCTCTAGAGAAACTTTGAGGAAAACTTGCAGCTTCTTCTGCAGCACCACTGTGTCACATTGGCTTGGTGTTCTACTGTATCTTAAGACATTCTGACTCCGCAAACCTTAGCAAAGCAGAGGAAAAGGCAGCTCTCAAAGAGCACCGTGAGCCTGGGGAGGAGTGCAGAGGCACACTGCATCTGACTTGATTCACCAGAGGGAGCTCCACAGTGAGCTCCCTAACAGGACTTAAGAGGAAGGGCAAGTGTGTTCTCAGCTGGCGTTTCCCTCCGCTTCACTTGTCTTGCCTTTCTTCTTTATTCACCTCTTCCTATAACTTAATTTTTCCACAGGCAAATATTTTACTAGACAGTATTTATCTACTTCCTGTGGTTAGGCCCTGAGCACGCATTCAGATATAGTCTCTTCCTTAAGCATCTTACCAGCTACAGTGGGAAACATTTATTGCTTTCATGTGTTGCATACGAGGCTTAGAATTTGCTAAAAGAGTAGCTCTTGTTATTGCTCCACATACACAAAGGAAACTCCATAAGGTCAGGGGTGTGCTAATCAGCCCAACTTTTTCTGGTAAATATATGTAGATATATAGTCACATATAAATTTACCCATTATCCCTCAGTAAAGCTGGAAAATCCCAACAGGTATAACAGACTTCGGGGAGGAGCACAGAGAGCGTTCTGAAGCTTGTGGGGAGGAGGAGCGTGAGAGCTGAGGAGAAGCTGGGCGGTGGCTGCGCACGCCTTTCATCCCAGCACTTGGGGATCAGAGGCAGGGTGGATGTCTATGAGTTTGAGGCCAGCCTGGTCGATTCAGTGACTTCCAGGATAGCCAAGGCTACACAGAGAAACCCTGTGTGTGTGTGGGGGGGGGGGGGGCAAAATATGAGGAGTAGTAAGTGTGCTGTGTGGTTTGGGAGTGTGGCTCTGTGGTAGAACATGTGGTTAGCATGCATGAGGCCCAGGTTAGAACAGATCCCAGAACCTCTTAAGTCATTAGCATTACATTACAGCTTCCATTCCCTAACGGCAGCTTTGCTGGTATCCAGTCCAAGCATCTGTCTAGTTTTCTCATACACATATCAAAGGTACGTCTGAGAGCATTCTTGAGCATACTTGAGGACTTCCAAGTGTATTAAGTTGAAAACCAGTAATGTCACCAAACCAAAACTTGAAAAACCCAGAGAGCCTAATGGGATTATTATAAAAGCTTGTATTAAGGAATCTACTGTGCAACTTATCTTACTGATCAAGCATCTCTGACATGTGAGCTAGCCAGGACAAATGGTTCTTCAGTCCTAACAGACAGACTGATATGCGGAGAGTAGCTTTCAAATGCCACACACTTTTTCAAGATTTATTTATTTAATTTATATGAGTATATGAGTACACTGTAGCTGTCTTCTGACACACCAGAAGAGGGCATCGGATCCCCTTACAGATGATTGTGAGCTGGGAATTGTACTCAGGACCTCTGGAAGAGCAGTCACTGTTCTTAACCACTGAGTCATCTCTCCAGCCCCTTCAAATGTCCCTTTAATGTATAAACTTAATTTATCACTTAATTTATTCCTGTTTTATAACCAGACTCCTTCCAATTACTTTGTTCACTAGTGACAATAATTAAATGATTAAATGATCTATTGGCTTTAAAATTATCCAGGTTAGGGTTAGTATGGGGCTGTGGAGATAAAACATGGTTGGTCAGAAGATGATTGTTGTCTGAATAATAGAGAATATACAGATCTTATTTTATGTGTTTTCTACTGTTACATATGCTTGAAATTTTTTAATAAAGACATCTGTGAGAAGCCAAAAAGTAAACATTATCTTGGTAGGGGGTACTATAGAATTATGTTCTAATTTTGTTCTAAAACCTGTTTGTTGGAGTCTATAGCTTTCATAAAGATTAATCTCCCTAACTACCTTCAGGGAGATAATCAGGTGCTCCCTGAGAGTCCTCTGCTTCTAACATGACAATGTGATCTGTAACCTATTTCCTCTGAAAAGATGCCCTATAGCTGGTGGTAACTACTGTGGAGAACTCCTTCCAATCAATACTGACAAATGGGGAAAAGTTGATATAAATAACAATATTTTTCTTTTTGAAATGGTCATCAATACTAAGAGCTTGTAGAACAGCCATTTAACAACTACAAGTGTGTGGCTTGGTCCCTGGAGACCAGGTTTCTTTTGATTAGTCAAGGTTGTGCTTAGACAGCAGTATAGCTTAAAAGCCCCCTAGGTAATTCCAGTGTGCAGAGCTGAGAGGCTATTTAGGGCTCTCTGAAGAACTTCTCATGCATGAGTAGAGAACTGCCCACTCCTATCCACCCACCCCTGACTTGGGCTATGTCTGTTACCACTCACCTGGCATAGCCCAGGGCAGGATCCACCCAGCAGGTTAAAAGACTCTGATCTGAACAGATATGAATTAAAATCCTCTTCAAATTACATATATGATGAATCAAGACTACTGTCCTAAACATGTATAAATTTTAAATAACGTGCCTAATACCCAGGGAGGCCAGAAGAGGGAATTGGACCCCTGGAACTGGAGATACAGATGGCTGTGAGCCACCTGACATGTGAATTAACCCAGGCCTCTGGAAGAGCAGCCCGTGTTTTCTACTCCTGAGCCATCCCTCCAGCCCCTTTTGTTTTTTTTTAATTATTAGTTAGACAATAGTAAATATATTTATTTAGCATATATAGTAGAAAAACTGTGGATCAGCAATATGAAAACAAGTGGAACTTTGCTATCTAGCTAATGTAACAGAAATACCATGAGATAAAAACACAGTCTCTGTGGCTTGAATGAGAAGGCCCCCATGGATGCATATGTCTGAGTACTTGGTCTCCGATAGAACTTTTTAGGGAGGATTAGGAGATGTGGCCTTGTTGGAGGATGTGTGTCAGTGGAGTGCGGGCTTGAGGTTGCAAAAGCCCAAGCCATTCCTAGTAAGTGGTCTATCTCCTGCTAAGGATCAGATGTAAGGTCTCAGCTACTGCTCTAGGGCCGTGCCATGCCTGCTGCTGCCATGCTCCCAGTCATGGTGGTCGTGCCTCTGCCTCTGAAGCTGTAAGCCCTGACAGACTTTTCTATAAGTTCCTTTGGTACTTAGTTTGCCTGCACTTTGTCAGGGCAATAGAAGGGTAACTAATACAGTCTTTCCTTGTGTTTCCCCAGTTCCTGGAATAGTGCTAAAGATTACACATGTGCTACATTGTTTTTCCTGAATGACAAAATGAACTTATAAAATATTAAATATATGTTTACTGAGAGGTTTACAAACAACAACAAAAACCAAAAACAGAATTTTAGGCCCGATGGTGCACACCTTTAATCCCAGTACTCAGAGGCAGAGGTGGGCCAGCCCAGGGCTACATAATGAGAAAATCTCTCTCTCTCTCTCTCTCTCTCTCTCTCTCTCTCTCTCTCTCTCACACACACACACACACACATACACACACACACAAGTCCAAGAGGTTGTACTGTTCTGTTTTGTCATTTTTATGTACATCCTTACCCTACTATTCAAGCTCTTTGTAGTTATGTGCTGGATTCCATTTTGTTTGCTACAAGACAGTGAACAAATGGGATGGCATGGTGCCTCATCCGTCCAAAGGGCTGTCTGCTGATTTTAGTGTAATGTACTGTGCAGAAGTCTCCATATCTTCCAAGAAGCTGAAAAGCAGAATGAGAAGCTTTGGTGTTAGATAGTCTGGTGGGGAAGACAACAAGGAGAGATGCATTTAAAGAAAGGGCTAATGGAAGGTCAGGAGCAAGCTGCTGTTGTCCGAGATCATCAGGGACAACAAGATGGCTCAGCAGTTGCTGTTGATATGAATCTGATCTCTAAACTCACATAAAGATGGAAGAAGGAACCAGCTCCACAGAGTTGTACTCTGACCTCCATACATGAGCCGTAGCACACAGACTCAACACATATCATAGGCACATGATAAAAACAAAAAGATTTAACTAAAAATAAAAACTAAAAGATACCTGAAAATGGGGCTGGAGATATGGCTCAGTGGTGACAAGCACTTGATGCCCCTCCAAGGGGTCTGGGTTCACTTGTGTGCGTGAGTGCGTACATGCATGTCATTTATATATCTTACATAGATATGAACATTTTATATTTGGAATTTATTGGAATGACTTACCACGTTGCAGCAGTTTTTGTTGTTATTGTTGTTTCAAGACAGGGTTTCTCTGTGCAGCCCTAGCTGTCCTGGAACTCACTCTATAGACCAAGTTGGCCTCAAACTCATAGAGATCCGCCTGCCTCTGTCACCCAAGTGCTGGGATTAAAGGCGTGCGCCACCACTCCTGAATTCAATTGGTGGCTCACTACTATCTGTAACTCCAGTCTCATGGGATCTGACACCCTCTTCTGGCCTCTGTGCCCACTGGGTGCAAATGGAGTACAGACACATATGCAGGAAAAACACCCATACATATAAAGTTAAAAACAAAACCTGAAAACAGGAGTTAGCCTGACGTAGTCATTGAGCATTTAGGGTGCTGATAAACCTAGGAAAGTATGGATGTCAGGAGGAAAGATCCATGGTCAGAGCCATGGAACTGTGTGTGGCACAGAGCAGCCTACCCCTGCCAGACAGGAGGGGTGTGTGTGCTCATGCTGGGTGTCTCAAGTAGACTGTCTGATACAGAAACTGGAATTCAGGAAAGAGGTCCAGACTAGAGCTGGAAGGTTTGAAAGTGTCAGCCCATAGTGGTCTTTGTGCTGTAAGACTGTGTGTAGAGACAAGGAGAAACTTGGGGCAAAAGCCCAGGTTGCTCAGGGTTACGAGGTTGGGAAGTGATACCACAGAGAGAGGCAGAAGCCCAGTGGAGACATCCATGGAGGGAGCGCTCTGCTCGGCTGTGTCAGAGCCAGCTAGTGGAGAAGGAAAGCAGACCTGCCAGTGTGTGCCGTTTGTACCCTTGATCTTTGCAGAAGCCTGTGAGGAAAAGTAGGGCTACTGACCCTTCTATACCAGCTCTTCGGAGAGTGGTTAGTTTTGTTTTTGAGACAAGGGCTTTATATGTAGCCCTCACTGAACTTGTAAAAGCTCTAAAGACCTGGCTAGCCTCAGACTCACAGAGCCCCTGTCTCTGCCTCTCCAGTGTTGGGATTAAAGTTGTGTGCTACCACTCCTGGCTTAAAGTTTTAAAATTAATACATATCAGAGTATATAACACTAGTGACAGAGCTGCACTAATGTCCACATTAGCTGACTGTTAGACTATACCTCCATTTTATACCTAGACTTTTTTGATTTTGAAAAAACCATTCTTTCTAAACTATAGAGAAAATCCATATTGATAAATTAGTCGATACTAAATTTCCTAAAATTTCATTCAGATGTTAAGAAAAGATAGCCATGAGATAATAAATCCAGAAATACTGATTTGAATGCCCATTGGTTACAAGTACTTGCTCTGGGCACTTGGAAGAAATCGGTGAAGAATGCTGCCTCTTGGACACATTAAATTATAATTCTTATCACAAACTAAAACTCTAAAGGTAAATCTTGATGTCTTTCAGATTATCAAATAGAAACATTATACACAAACCTGTGGAATGGACTCTAATCTCTGTGGTCTTGCTGTTACTGTAAGTACTCTTTCAGATTCTGACTGTAAATGAACAGTTTGGTTGAGGAAACAGTCCCTGGTTTGCACACCGCCTTGGAGAAGGCGGTTCTCACACTCTGTGCCTTATTATCCCGTTTTTATGCAGTAAGGTAGTTCCCGTATCAGGGGTCTGCTGCATTGTTTCCACATGAAGGGGTCTGCCGTATTTTGTTTCCACATGTGGAAATTTGAGAATGTGCCATATTTGAGAAGCTGTAATTGTTACTCTGAATCTCTACCATCTTAAGAAAATCCAGTTCTCATAAGTATTATTTCTCTTTTGTTGGAGATTTGTACAGTAGTCTTTTACGTTTCCTTGTTAACATCTGTTCTATTAAGACTGAATGAGCTTCATTGTCTTGTATCTGTTTTTATGTATATTTCATTTTGGGCATAGTTTATGTTTAATAGTAGTAGGTAAGTCTTATTTTCTAAATGTGCATTTTAAAATTAACAGGTTTAAAGGAGGTAAGTAGACACTCTCCCAGTACACATAAAACATTTGAAGCTCACTCATCTTCTAAGAGACCACTGGTGGCTTCTAAGGCTATTTTTCAAAAGGGTTACAGCCATTTATTAGGTGTAGTATTTTTCAGCTTGAATTGGGAAATCTTTTGAGGCCCATTCATTGCTGCTGCTGCTGCTGCTGCTGTTGATGTTGGCATTGGTTGGGCCATTGAAGCCCACAGGCAATGGAAACTTAGAGATGCTCACTGGCAGTCATGCTCAGGATGCAGTCTTCAGCCCTGCTTGCTCTTTCTTTGATATTACTTTAGACTGACATGTGCCTTCCCTGTCCCAAGAAAAGCTGTGTGAGAAGGATTAGCTTAGGCTTCAGTGAGCCGGAATCTGTGTCACCCGAATAGATACAACTCACATGATTCATTAAATCAGAACACAGAAAATAACTTTACTTGAATGCTCTGATATAAATTTTTAATCAACCCTAAGAACAAATCTTTTGTTATTTCCACTATTCAGTGTTCCAGTTGAATTGGCAGTTCATAAAAAATATATTATTAATTTTTAAAAGGTTTTCTACTTTATGAAATGTGTAAATATTTTGGTCATTGGCAGAGAAAATATCAATCATTATGCTTACCCACAGTATCATATACCTGGTAATAAATGCTCATAGAAAACTATCTAACTGTACTTCTATTTTATAAATAGATTTTTATAATCTATTACACTAAACAGGAAGCAGTGTTTAGTTTAACATGTTAGAGGCATGAGCAGTGATCTCAGAATCTTGATTCTGCAGCTGAAGGCATGCGAGGCCCTTTACTTTTTGTATTAAACTACTGCCACATCTCCAAAATGTCTAGCAGTTAGAAGAGTGAGCTGGGTAGTGGTGCCTCACACCTTTAATCCCAGCACTCAGGATGCAGAGGCAGGTGGTCTACAGAATGAGTTCCAAGAAAGCCAGGGCCACACAAGAGAAGCCCTGTCCGGGGGGTGGGGGGGCAGTATTGAGAAACACAATAGTAAAATGTAGTATTAAAATTCGTGCAGTTATTCCCTGTGAAAACAAAACTCTGGACTGGGAAATGCTTCAGTCATCAGAATGAGTGCTAAGCAAGCATAAGGACCTAAGCTTGTGACCACATAAAAGCCAGGTGTGGCTATGTGCATGTCACTCCGGTATGTGAACAGGAGACAAGGAGACCCCAGAAGCTCATTGGTGAACCAGCTGACCTGAATTGATGAGCTCAGTTGATTAAGTGGAGAGCATTTGAGGAAGTTACCCAAAACCAACCTTTGACGTGTGTGTATATATACATACATATATAACATACATACATACATCCAAACAAGAATATACACTATAAATATACACACAAAAATATTTTATAACCTACATTTTTTTTTAAAAAGCCTATGTTTGGTTTTAATATAGATACTATTTAACAAAAGATACTGACACTATTAGCAAGTGCTTTAGAAAACCTATGTTTGGTTTTAATATAGATACCATTTAACAAAAGATACTTAACACTATTAGCTAGGTGTTTTTGTTTTTGTTTTTTCACCATTTGACTTCTGGGTTTAGGTCTAACAACTCTTTGGAAAAGTAAGTCACGGGATTTAGTTGTATGCTTTTTATCTGTATTAGTTTCTCTTGTACAATCTTAAAATTGTAGCTGTGAGAACTACTCTGTGTCCTCTGTCATTCGTATGCCCTGACCCTACAGGGAGATCCAGCCTTCCCAGCCACTGAGCCTTTTGATTCGTAGACAGCTTAGTCATTTCTGGAGTAAGTAAGTCCTTTGGCTTTGAAAATCTTTGGTCACTGTAGATCCCATTTACAAAGTACTTGGGAGGCTTTTGTCCTTGAAATCCTGTGTCTTTGCCACAGGATCTCCTTAACAGTTCTAATCAGTCAGTTTGCACACTGTGTAGCTTCAGGTTTCAGGTATCCCTCTTTACCCTTTATCATTAACTCCTAAGACTTCTATCTCAGTACATATTATTTCATTTATTTCTTTTTTTAGAAAGCCCCCTTTGGCCCTTCAAACCTATTGCTTAGCTGTTGGCCCCTTTCATCCACAACTCCATCCTTCTCAAATAACTACTACTAAGCATGTTAGGGATAGAACTTAAATATTTTACATTTAGAATTTTAAATATTAAATAAAATTTTAAATATTTAAAGCAAATCCCACTCACTTCTATTGGGTATAATTATATTTGGTATACAATCTCACCTTCTTTCTGTATCCAGTTTAACAAAGATAGCATTACCCTTGACATGATGGTCATTGTTAGACAGAGAACCTCCCATGGAAAGTCTAGATGCCCAAAGATATGCTGAGCTAGAGCCAAGGGGAATCAGCACAAATCTGTGTAAATGACCTTCCTGCTGTTAGGTTATTGCCACTAAACTGGGTGGAGGCGTGAAAGTCTCTCCTGGGAACTCTTCAGAGACCGTCACAGAAACAGATTTTCAAGGAGGGTTACTCAGAACCTGTAGGCATTTCTAAAACACATATTCAAACCAAACATAATTCTGTAGAGCAATTGTGGTTACTGAGAAAGTAACAACAGCCTTAAGAGCACCACAGAAGTGCAGAATCCTGAAACCAGCTGGAGAGGGTTCTTTTGACAAGCACACTCATCCATAGCAACAGAAAATGCCAGGCCTCAAGTTTTCACAGCAGTATTGAAAAGTGTAAACACTTCTATAGAAAATCATCTTCTTTCCTTTCTTCATAATTCCCCTCTTAACGAATGACAGACTCCTTCTGCATGCTTGCAGTACAGAGTCTAAGAAGATGTCATAGGTCAGCCCTCAGCCAACCCCCCACTCCTTTCTTCTTCCTTCACCTTTTGTTTTCTTGAATTGTACCATTGTCATTAAAGTCATTTTAGTCTGTAACTAGACCATAACTGTAACTGTCATTCTCATTTGTAACACAAAATAGGACTATGCCATGCTGAAGAGAAATCTAGGGAAAGGTCCTAACCAAAACTGGCAGCCAAGGAAAAGGCACACACAGCAGTCTAACAGGCTGAGTCCCATGTGCGCAGCCCACATTGCCAGGAATGGGGATCAAGTTCCCTCAGCTGAAAATGTGTTCTTGGAACTTTGGCTGTCCAGTGGAGGAGATGAGTATTCAGTCTGTATCACTTAAAGAAGATAAAGCAGAGGGTGCCTTCTGCTAGTCATAACATAGACACATGCTGCTCCTACGTGGATGCTCGTGGTGTTCTCTAATGGAAAGCTTTCAAGGCCATGTCTAAAGTGTCTGCTTTCATTTTACTTATCTGAACTGGCTGTTTCCAGTGAACTGTGGCCTGTTTGTAGTCAGGGACCATGCAATAGTTTATTCCCTCTAAAAGCTTTGGGCATTCCCATCGTTCAGGGATTAACAAGTAAGTCCTGGGAAATGGTATTTTAAACAAACTCAGCTTGACCGTGGTCTCTGGACAAGAGCCATCAGGATGCACACAGTCACTTTGAGGAGTGGCACTCTGGAGAGTCCCCTCCCTGGGCTCCTGGGCATGGATGGAAAGCCAAGACTAAAGCTTTTACCCTCTCCCAACTGTGCTTTAAAGCCTACCTATCTCTTCATTTCCTCGTAAAGATCTATGAACATACCTTAAAGAACAAATAGATAGTTCTTAAGAGTATTCCTGAGTCCCACATCTCTCTTACCATTCCAAATCAAGTTTGGTTTTTGGAAGTATTTTTTTGCATTTTATAATTATGGAATATTTATAACTGATTTTTCTTGAGAGAAAATTCTCATTTTAATGTATAGACAGTTCTGGATTTTAGTATATTTGCTGTATTATACAGTAGTCCATACTATCTAATAACAGAATGATTTTGTCACCCCAAAAAGAAACCTCGTCTGAGTTCAGCCTTGATTTCTCCTCTGACAACCACTTACAACCCTGTGGGATGACCATTTATTTGTTTACCTGTTCTAAATATTTAAATCAGTGAAATCATGTAAGATATATCTGTTTATGTTTGGCTTGTTTCATTTAACATGTTTTTAGAGTTTTTGTCCATGTCACAGCATGTAACAGTACTTTTTTTTATGACCATATAATATTTCTTGCTGCGGATATACACACATTTACTCAGTACTCAGTTGCTAGGTGAGAGCTATTTCAGTTATTTCTGCTCTGAGGCTAGTTTGTGCAGTGGTGTCATGAACATCCATGGGCATGTTCTTGTGTGGCATGTTTTTAGTTTAGTTGTATTGTAAACACTGATGATGAATTGCTGGGTTATGATTAACCTTTCGAGAAACTGCCAAGCTGTTTCCTGCAGCAGCTGCACCGTTTCACACAGTCACTGGTGGCGTCTAGGCTCCAGAGACTAACTAAACTCAGGCCTTATCTCATCCTCACATCCAGGCGTCACTGCAGGTGCTCATGTGTGCTCCACAGCCAGGCTGTCATATGCTTGTCCTCAGCGAATGATGCTGTGTGGGGAAGTTACAGAGAATCTTGAGGAGTTGTAGCTAGCTGAAAGGTTGGTAGGCAGAAAGATCCTGGGGGATGTCCTTCCCAATACGCTTGTGTCTCCTGCTTCCCAGCCCCCAGGCTGTGAACTCTACTGCTCTGCCGTGCCCTCTCTGCCGTGTCCTCTGAACCATACTGGAATTAGCTCTCTAAAACTCTGAGACAAAGTTATAATTCCTCCATCTAATTGTTTGTCAGGAATTTTTGTAACAACTGTGTAGAAGTAAATAACACAAAATATTGATACCAAGAGGTGGTATTGTTGCTGTTACGATGATGTGAGCGAAGGTTAATAAACATTTATGATGTCATTCAGAAGACCAAGACACCAACCAGAGTGTAGACAGTAGAGGCCAGACTGACGAGGGCTCAGAAGGGAGCTGAACTAAAGGCCATGTTTATTATGTCCTGGCAAAGAATTTACCTACATTTGCATTGAGTCTGTGTTCGGCGCTGAATTGAAAAATGATGGACTAATGTGATGGGGGAAATTGTAAAACAGTGTGATGATGTCACATAGCTATTGGCGGTTGTTTCTAGCCAAGCTTAACAGTAAGGATCAGGAGCAAGAGGCTTGGGAACAGAAGGATTTTTTAAAAAACAAAAAACGAACAAACAAACAAAAAACAGTGCAGTCTAGCCAGGAAAGGAGTAAGGTAGAAGGTTTTCATGAGTTTAACACTGTGAAAAAGTAGCCAGGCACTCTCAAGACAGAGAGAAAAGATGCCTTTAGGGCACCTCAGGAATTAACCAACCCTCACCCATTGGCAGGCTCCAGAGTATAAATTTCTTTTAGGAAGAAAGCTACCAGGTGTCATAATAGTACAGTCTAGGAAAGTGTTTTTCCAGGTTGAACCATGCAACCACTGAGACTGCAGCATCCTTGATTCAGAGGGACTTGGCTACTGCTTGAGCTCATGGGACATCTTCCTGCTGGTCTCACAGGCATTCAGGATGCAAATATTTTGAGGTTTTGGACATTAAGTTTTCAAAAGAAGGCATAGGCGACTAAGCATGCCTTCCCAGATTCTCTACAAGAAGCCCCTAAGAGGGCAATACTTGCAACTGTGAGGCTGAGACCTCAGACACAGTGGAGTCCCCAGAATGTCCTGTGTCCCTTTGGCTCACCATCAGATGGCAACCTTTATTAGTGACATGAGACACAGTCAAGGGTCAGAGTGGACAGCTACCAGAAGGCCCCAGTGTATCCGGTTGTATGCAGTTGTCCATTATACCCATTGTATATGCGTTTGAATAGACTTCTCACTATTTCCTGCCATCTCTGGAGAGGCAGCTTTCCAGGAGGCCTTTTCCTGGGTAGGTAACTGACAAATTTGCTTAGATTAACTTGTGTCCTTGTTCTTTACCAGAAGTCTCCCTTAAGTAATAGTCTTAGGCTCTTTGGGAGTGCCTAGGGCCAGATATACAACATAGATGCCATTATTTTGAGCAGACCAGATTAAAAAGGATTTTAAAATAACAAATCTATAAAAATCTATAAAATAGCTTTATTTTACCAGGAGAAAATAGCCTTTCTCTGATGTCGCCCTCCACTCTGCCATCTGTCTAATCTGTAGCTGTCCTTTCAGTTAGTGTTTTCAACTTTAAGAAAGGCCAACTGTGATCCATCCCCTTCCTGTGCTCACCGACTGTTCCCCTTCCACAAATTAGTGTGTTCCCAAGACACAGGAGGTGGGACATGAAACATTGTGAGTTTTGATACTGCTATCCCATGAGAGAGCATCTGGCCAGGGAAACTTTGGGCAGCAATTGTGGGTGACCCTGCATTGGGCTGGCCAAGCTTGCTATAGTTCACAGACCCCTGTCACATACCCAGATGCTGGACGCGGAGCTGTAGGACTTCATGTTTGTCCTCCTGGGCTTTAGTCTTGCTTTGACCCAGTTCCTCCTTTCTGTAGACCATTTCTCTTGTGGAATGAGAAGTCTGCCCTGGGCTGTTGGATGTTGGATGTACGGGACATTTTTTATTCTAGAGGGGTTCACAATTAAAGAGTGTGCTAGCTGTCTCCTGTTTCTGCTCCCCATCTTGAGGAGAAGTGCTGGGATTAGAGATTCACACTCCTGCATGGCTTTTCACATGGTTCCAGGATCTGACTCTCGCCATCAGACTTTCAGAGACCACTTTTACCTGCTCAGCCATTTCCTTAACCTAGAACCCAGATAATTTCAAAAGGAATAACACTTTAAATTTCTAATCAAAGCCTACTTTCTACAAAGATTTTTTTTCCTTAAAATTTCCTACATCTCCAACAAATTTATAATTTAGTTTTTTATTCACCCATAAATTGCAGAGGGTCCCCAAACCTGCTCCCTTAATCCATGTTGAAAATTACCGGTGTGTGAGGCCCTGTGTTCCCTCCCTGGCAATACACACGCACACACACACACACACACACACACACACACACGCTCAAGCGGGGAGTCTCCAGATTCCCAGACTCCAGCAGCTTTGAGGATGACAGGAGTTAATAGCAGTTGGCACTTACCAATCACAGCTTCGGTTTTACTAGCCAGTCCCTAGTTTTCCTAAAGCATCTGCCTGTCTGAACAAGCTCCCTGAGGTTACTGGTAGTATTGCCCCAGCCTTGGGGATCACCACTACAGGAGTATAGTGATTACTGTGTGGGGCTTGATCCCACTTTAATCACACACTGAGGAGGAGAAAGCTGGAACTGGCGATCTGAGCGCATTGCCCAGCAGCAGGAATTAGGAAGAAAAGCTGTCTGGTGCTCATCTACAGCTGCTTTATAGACCTGCTACAAACAGGATTTAGATATAAAGTTTAAAGTTACTCTGCCCCAACCCCTTAAACAAACACACATGAAATATATCACTCCACAGTGATTTACAAAGGACTTGTTTCTTTTCTATTAGAAATATCAGTGGGAAGCGTCCTGGCTTCCTTATTAATAGGTAATCCTAAACCCTTAAACGCAAACATCATCAGGGCATGAGCCATCTGTTAGAAGAAAAACATTGTATTTTATTTGGCTGCAATGGTCTTCTGTAATCAAAGTCTTTATCTCCATTTTCCAGATAAAGCTCTGAAGTGAAGGCCCATGATGGCATGCCCCTGGCATGCTCTCTCATCTGTCCTCTCTGATCTCTTCCAACACCATCGCACTGCTGGCCTTACCTACCTATTAGTTTCTTATTTTGGTGACTGTCTTTTTACCTAAAGTAAATTTTGTTTTGTGTTTTGGGATCCTCTCACTCCATGACCCAGGCAGCCATGCTGCCCACAGCTGACAGCAGTCAGCTGCCTCAAGTCTTCCAGGTCTAGGATTACAAGAGTGTACCACTACAGCCAGCTTACCTAAGACAGAGTTAATAGAACTCTTATGTGTGTAACTACCTTCTAACAAGCCCTATTTCACTAAATGTAAATCCACTGCCCTAGAGACAACACTTGTCTTGAAGCTCTAACCTCAGCTTCACAAATATTCACATTTTGGAAGTGTGAGGAGTTAGACTGAATTCAGATTTTGCTGAAGCAGCACTTGTTTCTAATGAGACAGTCTTAGCAGCTCCTGGTGCCAGCCCTGATGTTCAGCTGAAGCAGGAGAGTGAGGGGTGCTGAAGGATGGTGAGAGCTCTGTGGGGTCACTGGAGGCATCTATGAGAGTAAAGCCACATTCTGAAAAGATGGCTCTCTGCCCCTTTGTCCCTTCGCCTAGCGCATTTCCAATCTCTCTCCCACACTTCTCTCTTTGACTTGAAGTCAGTGTTCCTTGGTAAAGGTTTCCTCAGATCTTAATTTCAAAAATGAAGAACTAGGGCTAGTGGAGTTGAAAGTTGGTCTTGTGTATACAAAGCTGGGTTTGGGTTTAGTATACACACGCATACACACACACTAAATTAAAATAAAAATTAGATAAACTGTATTTCTGCTTCCAAATACTATTTCACTCTTACTTCTTTAGTTGTTCCACTTCATTCTCCTCCTGCCCCAGATCAGTGATTTGCCCTGGGAAAACTAAGACACAATCTGAAACAGGTGTCCTATGCAACTGTGTCTAACCCTGGTGTCTCTTCTCTCACATTTCTGATCTTTGCCTCTCATGCCCTTCTGTTTCCAATGGCCTGGTAGTCCATCTATGAGATGTAAACATATAGTTCATCCTTGTGAAAAATTGTGTGTGTGTGTGTGTGTGTGTGTGTGTACACAAGTCTTTGTAAAAATAAGAGACTTTCTAATTTATCCACATACTATGTTTGGACAATATGTAAATGGTCCTAAATCAGGAAAAACTATCTAGAGTCAGTGCAGTGATTTGAAACAGTATTCTTACAAAACAAAACCTCTGCTCAGTGGAGCTGCTGTGTAGGTTGCTACTGTCTCATATCCTGATGCCACACACAACCCCCCAACTGTAACTCAGGGACTATTCCCTGAATTAAGTCAGTGAATGAATGGAGCGCTTGAGAGTTGTAGGATCTCCACACCATAGATTGGCCCAGACATGCCCCACCCCAAACAATAAATACATCAATAAATTTATAATTTAAAAACTAAAAACACATCGTCATCCATCTAAGGTTTTTAAAATTTAATCACCTATGTCATAAATTGCTGAGTGGTGGGGGCATATCTTTGCTGAGGCATTCTTGTGAAGGTCAGGCAAGACCTTGCAGGAGTCAGGTCTCTCCCTTCACTGCGTGGGTCCCAGGGATTGAACTTGGGTTGACAGGCACTTTTATGACACCAGTCCATCTCTCCAGCCCTATTTTTTTCAGGTGTATGATTACAAAATAAGTGAACATACTTCTAGAGAAAGAACAGTTTATTTGTTTTTATACAGTCCAAGCTGTCCTCAATCTTGAGTCTACTGCCTTGCTCTCCCAATTACAGATGTGTGCCCACCACACTTAGCCTTTGATAAATTCTTTAAATTCAGTAGTAGACACTAATAGCTACAACATTCAAAGAACTGTCCAGCTCAGTGGTGGTGGCACATGCCTACAATCAACAACACTTAGAAGGCAGACACAGGATGACTGGCACGAGGGTATTTATCAGATATTAATAGGCCCTGATAGAAATGCTCACTTTAGCACAAAAGTTTCCTTTAGTTTGTATAAAATCCATTTATTCATTTGTCTTGCAAATTTAAATGAAGCTATTAGAAGAAAAATTATTATTCCCAAATATATGGAGGGCTTGGCAAAATTTTTCCTTTGTTAACTTTATACATGTTTTTTTTGTGCATTACTTCATCCTGATCATTATAGTTAACAGCAAAATCTTGCTGTTCTTGGAGCTGAAATTCAAATACTTCCATTCTATTCCTTTTTTTATATAGTCACAGAATTCTAGAGCATATAAGAGTCAAAGGGAAAAAACAAAGTTTAGAATCCTTTACTTTTCTCTCTTCTTAGAGCATCTCAGTCTAGTCTATCCTAAATGCGAGCTTGGGAGTTGACTGCTACCATTTGGAATGGTTCATGCTATAAAAGATCAAGTTCAGACTGTTTAGTACTGGAAATGCAGCAGAAGCATGTACCCGCACGGACACACTAAATAAATACATTTATCCTAAAAGACAGCACAGGAGAGATTTAACAGTAACGGCTTTAGAAAGAGGTTAGTTTTATTAACTCAGGTAAGGACGTGGGTGAGGAGCCATTAACAATTAATAGTTGAATCGAGGGAAGGATATTAGGGCAGGATAGTTGTAAAGACAGACAAAGCATGGGACGTGAGCAGATGAAGAGCTTGGGTGGGAACAGCATAGCTGTTCTTGTCAGGCAGACAGTAGTGAGGGACAGCGGTGTGGTTACAGAGATTAGGATTCTCAGTGGTGTGGGACCATAGACAGTCCTTTAAGGGGATGGAGGTTGAGTCTGGATGAAAAATAGTAACAGTGGTCCTCAATGCAGACAAGGAAGGAGCTGACAAAGAGCCACAGAAGACTGACGTGCTATTCTGATGAGGCCAGAGATCATGGCTTTGTAGTGTGCTATCAGCCAGAGGCGCTTTCTCCCCCACCTCCCTCCTAACCCTGCCCTAGGAGTTTACAGTCACCTGTGGAAAAAGCAGCATTGATCTTGGATTGGAGTTTTGCTGGGCATAGCTAAGATAAGGGGACAAAGACTCAGAAAGTAATAGCAAGACATTGGTTTCCGAAGGAGACCAAGAAGCTGGGGGAGATGACTCTGTGGGTAAAAGCACTTGTGTGCAAGCATTCGGACCTGAGTAGTTTGAATCTCCAGCACCTATGTAAAAAGCTGGATTTAAGTGTGTCTGTAATGCCAGTGTTCCTGCAAGGATATGAGAGGTGGCAAGAGGATTTCTGGAGGCTCACAGGCCAGCATCCTTGGTGACGCCGCCTCAGAACAAGATGCGAAGTGGACCAACACCTGGGGTACATGAGCACTGCATTCACACACTCACTGTACATGCACAAAGAAGTTACAGCAAATATATCTGTAAAGGATGTTGGAGTTACTTCAGGAACAGAATGGATCTCCTCAACCAAGTACTTCATGCGACCTCATCCCAAAATTGTTTCTCCCACTCTGATGTCTCCCCCAGAAAATGGATGAGATTCTTTTTGTTAGTCATCTCTTTGAATATCCCTTAAGCATGTCATGACTCAAAATAAGATCAAACACATCTTCCCTTTCAGATGAGCCCTATTTATTTTGTTTCTACCTAATCATCCAACATTGAAAACTTAGTTGTCAGCTAGGCACAGCGAAGAGCTAGAGAGGCTGGGACAGGAGGATTGCTAAGAGTTCAAAGCCAACCAAAGACTATAAGCCATTCTAATAAGTTCCCTTTGTTTATTGATGGATGGATGAATGGATAGATGGATGTATTGGATGGACAGACAGACAGATGGATAGATTCATTCTTTAAGTTCTATTTCTCTGAGGAGCCCTGCCTAACACACTTGCCCTTTACTTCCCATATCTGATTAATCTGACTTTGTTTTATTTTGTTTTGTTTTAAGTCAGCATCTCACTCTATAGCCCTGGCTGGTGTGGAACTTGCTGAATAGACCAAGCTGGCCTCAAACTCAGAAAGCCACTGTCTCTGCCTCCCAAGTGCTGGGATTAAAGTGCACTACCACACCCAGCTATAGTCTGTTTTGTGTGATTCCTACTGTGAGTAAAGTGCATCAGCCGCGACTGCCTTCCTGAAGAACGTGAGCTGCTGGCCATGTGTCTCATCCATCTTCCCGCTATTACAGTCTCCTCATTGACGTTTAACCCTGATCGGGATACAGGGGATTTTTTATTCTTTATTCTTTTTTATTTTATCTATCTATATGTATATGTATGTCTGTGTGCCTGGACACATGCGTTTGAGTGCCCATTAAGGCCAGACGAAAGCATTAGAACCCCTGGAGCTGAAATTACAGGCGGCTGTAAGGAGCCCAATGTGGGTGCTGGGACCAGAACTCAGGGCGCTGGAAGAACAAGCTGCACATGCTCTTAACTACTGAACTATGTCCTGCACAGGGAAGTAAAACAAACAGAAAACAACCACCACCTAGGCAGAGACTGCTCTGCCTGCCATGCAGAGACCAAGCAGTGACTGTGGGCCCAGGCCTCAACAAAACACTGCACCATCCCTCTAAGGCTCAGGGAATAGTGTAGAGGAAGTACAGGAAGGATGTAAAGCCATAAGTTAGGGTGAAGACCTGCAGAATGCTGCTCTCTGGATACAACCGTTGTGATCATTAATACACAACAATTTAGTTACCCGCACTGGGTCCACACAAGGACCAGCCCTGTCAATAGTCAGACATGGAAATAGGAGCGGTTCACAGGGCTCACTCTTTTACTTCTGAACCACTGAGCACTCTCAGGCTCCTGGAGACGAGAGATCTCTGTCTTTAAGTTGTGTACCTTGTACTGAGCCCAGGAGGCTCCAACAGATAACTCCACGCCCATCATCACACAGATGGCCCAAGTTAATCAAACTCAGAGAATCACAAAACAGAGTGACTAGGCATGAACATGAGAGAGGGTATGAGAAAAAAGGAGGTGGGGGTAAGAGTGGTCAGCATATATACACTGTATATACACAAAATTGCCTAAGAACAAATTAATTTGTTTAGATATCTAGTGACTTCCCAGCCAGGTAAACTGTGATGTGGCCTCATCTCATCGTCTTGTGTTTCCCTTCCTCACGTCACTGATCTCAAGCATCGGGGGCTCTATGGCTGACACTTGACTGTACATTTCTGACATGCACTGACAGCTCTTGTTCAGGGTCACAACCTTTGCCTCCCGTGTTTAGTCGCCTGTGAATACGACCTGTAAAAGGATTCCCTTTACTTTTCAGTTTCTCTCAGTAGCTATTGAACAGCTAGACTGTGGTAGCACTTAGCCCACAGCTTCAACTCGGTTGCGTGTAACCACTAATTCAATTCAGAATTAATTCAAATCAGTATTTGCCTAGAGTTCTGGGACATGAACCTGAGAGTTCAAAGACAGCCCAGGCAATACCACAGATCCAGTTAAAAACAATTAGGGGAACTTTGAATTAGTGTTTCTTTATCCTGGCTGCCATTAGAATCACATTAGGAACTTTAAAAAATACATTTACTAATGACTGATACACAAATTTTGATTTGTTGGTCTTTGCCTGAACAGAAATTTTGTTTTTCATTTCCTAAGGGGCTAATTGTACACAAAGAACCAAGAATCGTTGTCTTAACTCAGGTTTATTGGGGTGCTGAATAGAAATGTTGTGCCAGGGAGAGTTCTTGAACCCCAAAAGTCCACCAAGGAGCCGATTCCAATGCAATCGAATTAGGGTCTCTATTCAAGCTCCAGTGTGGGCCACGCCATTGTCTCTAACATAGCAGAATGGGAGGGGACAGCCCTAAGCTTAGTTTCAGACAGGCATTTATAGAGATAAGAAGGGGGTATCTGATTGGGGGGTCATTGTGTCCTTTAACATAATTGGCTGGTGTTGAGAGCCAAACCATAAACTTAACCTCAGCTCTTTTCCTGATTGGTGGTGGTTAGGAAGTGAAGTATCAGAGGCAGGCTTATAATCTAGGGGGTGGGGTGTAGATTTGTTGAAGAATAATCTGGAAACTGGTGCTAGACGCAGATCTTGTTGGGGTACCTCAACCTGGGAACTGGTGTTAGGTACTGGCCTGTTAGTTAACTTGAGTTCAACCTTAGGTCAGGTTCTCTAAGATGGAGTTTTAACCCAAAAGATTTGGCCTCCTCAGTTAGGTTGACTGAGCTGTGTGTGACAGGCCTACTTAGGCTGTAGCACATGGTTGGGGTGTGCTAGCATCAGGAGAACTGCCTGCTTTCATTAGCATGTTTACTTTGTAATGGCAAATCCCATGCTTTATTTGAAGAGCATACACAAATGGCCTTTGAAAATCATGAGACCTGCTCAGTTCTTAAAATGAATCAGATGTGTGAGCTACTGTGGTCTCGCGGTTAGAAGTGCAGACTGTGGGGATGCTTTTGGGGTTATTTGCTCGTCTGTTACTGACTTACATGACCTTAAGAGAGTCACTTGGGCCTCATCTTGGAGTTGACACCTGCTGCAACTTCACAGAAAGACCAACAAATTAGTCTCATTTTAAAAAGAATATTTTTAGAAAGTTGTAAATCACTGACTTGTGTTTGGGATCCTCACACAAGGGGACCAGGTAGGCTCGAGGGCTGGGGTCTGCAAGAGCTCAGTATATTTCTACCATCCGTTGTGATGTATCTGAATGTGAAACTCAGCTCTAACCTCTCAGTGTTTGTCTCCTTGTCAGGGTCAACAAAGCAGAAAAGTAGCATGCAGCAGTTGCCACAGCACATGGCCTAACCTGGGCTATCTTATAGAAAGGAGGCAGCTCTGCAGCATGGTGACTTTCTGGTTGTCATTTTACTGTGGGGAGGAAGTCTGACCCACAGGCCAGACAAATGTCTGCGGGCTCCCTGCTAGCATTAGACATTCTGTCTTCTGTTCAAGAAACAGTACAGTAAAGGAAGTTCAAGGTGCAGGCCAGTGGTGGCACACCTGTAACACCAGCACTCAGGAGGCAGAGGCAGGCAGATCTCTGAGTTCCAGACCAGCCTGGTCTACATATAGACTGACCCTGTCTCAAGAAGGAAAAAAGGAAAGAATAAAAGTAAGTTCATGTTAAATATGAAACCTAAAATTTGAAATTCCAATTATTTGTATTCTGAAGAGCCCTAAATGTACAGGCAGGATTCCTTTTGAAAATATATACCCTATTTCTTTTTCATTTCTGAGGAAGGTATTTTGCATAACATCTAGGGTTTCTGTGAGCCCTCAGCTTTCTGAAGACATGACAGGTATTCTGGTTTAATCTTCTCCTAGCTCAGTTTTTAGAACAAGATAAACTGAGTCACATTTGAGAAAACTAGGTGGTGTAACTTCACTAAAATACCACAGTAAACTTATTTTAGATTTTCACCGGCACCATTCTTAAATGAAGCACTTCAGCCAAGCATGATGCCTGTCACCCCGGCACTCCAGAGGCTGAGGCAGGAGACCGGGCTTCATAGTGAGACCCTATCTCATTTTAAATGTAGGTAAACCTATGAAACATAAAGCTGTCTTGTCTGTCCCAGCAGCCTTTGCTTTCATTTGAGTCTATTTCCATAGACTGTCATGGATTACATTTGTTATTTAGGACTTTAAAATAGGGTCTCATTCTGAACCCAGGTTAACTTAAAACTTGTGGTAGTCCTCATACCCTAGCCTCAGAAGTGCTGGGATTACAGACGTGGGCCTCCACTGCAGGCTTCATATATCTTTTTACATTGCTGCCATGATAAACACAACATATATAAACAAAGTCTTTCTTTGTGGCAGAAAATTCCCTCATACCTCCTTCCCAGCTCTGAGAGAGGGTAGAAGGGACAGGGTTTGGAGTTTGGGAATGTGGGTTGTTGTTTTGTTGTTGTTGTTGTTGTTGTTGTTGTTGTTTTGCTCTCCTTGTAAGGCCAGTGTTATCTTTTAACAGTCACTGTATCTTCATGGCCTTTATGCATGGTGAGTTCCCTCCCTGCAGCAGACCTCTGTATGAACCCAGTCATGTCTCAGATCGGATAGGTTAAAGAAGTGTGGCTTCTGCTTCCTGTCCCTTCCTCCACCCATAACCATACTGTGCTTTCTGGTGACATTTACTCTCACAGAACGTGTCACAGCTCTCTCTTCACTTAAATCATTTGTACATGAGGGAGATGGTTGTCCAGCGCCATTTAGAACGCCCACCTGTTCTCAGAAAACCCCCTAGGAGGCAGTGCTCTTGCTCAGGGCAGTGTTCTGGGTGGAGGGTGGAGTTCTGGGATGTCTGATGCAGGTGCCCTAGATGTTTAAGACGTGATCATTCAGTGATACACACACACACACAATGTTCTAGGAGTCCCCAAGTGGAGGCCATGGTGCTTTAACGTGGTGCCATGACTGGCCCAGCAGGGATGGGGAAGGAGGAGGCCACTGAAAATCCTACTGTTATTGACTTTCATTGCCCTACATATGGATAACACAGCATTGAATCTGCTGTTTAATTCTAGTTGTTTGATAGACCAACACTTGAACTCTTTTTATGGCTCTGACTGGTGACAGGCTATAAACCCAAGACCCTGGGTCTCTGAGTCTTGATAAGCCATTTTCACAGCCCTGAGTCCTTGACTCAGATGTTTTATTAACGATCTCTCGGTTGTCATGCCCAGACTTTGAAGCTCTCCTAGCACTGTACATAGTTCCCATTAAGCAGGTGTTAGAACAACAAATGGTGTGCCTGTCCTAACCTGGCTTGTTCTCTCCATTTGATGTGTAACATATGTGGAGCAGTGGGCTAAAGGGCGTGTCAGTCGGATGACACTTGGCTTTGCTTTGTTGTCATGCCGTTGGCCACATAGTAAAGAACCAGCTGTAGATGTCTCTGTGTTTCCCTCAAGTTTCCATGAGAAGTCTCTTCTCCTATTTGTGACTTTATGTTATGAGTTTGCATCACCTGTTTTTTGCAAAGCGTCACCTGCAGTCTTGCTACTGTCCCCTCTGCCCTCATTCACACTTGGGCAAATTTTACACATAACTTTTAAAACATTCACTGATATCTACATTCTCTACCTATGATTTTAAAGATATTTCGTACAGAAAACACATTGTCAAATCTCAACTCTGATATGTTGCTATCTCTTAAGTAGTTTTTCAGTTCATTGTTTTCTTTGGTATCCACTACTAGAATCGTGAGGATTAAAATAAATACTTCAGTCCCTTTCAATGCATGATGGGTTATTTTTAATGAAAAAGATTGAACAGGATAACTTAAACTGAGGGTAAAGCACATACCTCAAATCTTGGGAGGCTGAAAGATCACTTGAGTCATGGAATTCAGAATCACCCTGGGCACCATAGCCTATATCAAAAAGGAGAGGGAAAAAAAAAGAATACATACATACATACATACATACATACATACATACATACACACACACATACATACATATGGGCCTAGAAAGTCAAACAAAAGTGGGATAAGCAGTTGATAAGACCCTGCAGGTGTACTTCAAAGATAACTTAGAAGTGCTTTGGCGTCTTTCATTTCCTAGTTTGGGTTTGTTAGTAAGTTTAAACAGTATTTGAGTTTCGGTCACTGTTTCACTGTCATGAGAAGCTCAGTGGAGCACAAACGAAGCAGGGGTGGAAATAAGGAGTAGTTCCATGGCCTCAGAAGCATGACCATGAAAGAAAGGTGAAGACAGGCCATGGTAGTATACGACTTTAATCACTGCAAAGGCAGGCAGGTCTCTGTGAGTTCAAGGCCAGCTTGGTCTACCCAGTGAGTTCTGGGACAGCCAGGGCTAGTCAGAAAAACCATGTCTTAAAAATCAAAAAAGGAGGTGGGGTAGAGGAGAGAAAAGGAAGGATGAAAGAAAGAGGAAAAGGAAAATTCTTAAAAGAGATTCAGTTATGTGTGAGGAACGGTGTTTATAAAGTGTAAGGTTTGTTCACCCTTACAGTATGCCATACATGGGAGTCCCATGTATCTACCCAGGAGTCAAAAAAAAATGAAATCACTACATTAAACAGAGTCCTAAGAGCTGGGCATAGTGGCACATGTCTTTAATCCCAGAGACAGAGGCAAGACAATCACTTGAGCTTGGTGGCTTGGGTCCAGCCTGAGTAACATAGTCGGTTCATTGGTGGCTTGGGTCCAGCCTGAGTAA
>NW_021605170.1:1282090-1288262 GCF_004785775.1 Grammomys surdaster | reverse complement strand
TGAGTAACATAGTCGGTTCATTGGTGGCTTGGGTCCAGCCTGAGTAAACTAGTCGGTTTGTTGGTAGCTTGGGTTCAGCCTGAGTAACATAGTTGGTTCGTGGTTGTTATTCTTTTTGGAGCCAGTTGGTTGCTCTGCTGGCTGGTTTTAAGACAGGAAGTAAGTTAAAAAAAAAAAAAAAAAAAAAAAAGCCTGCCCCGGGACACTTCTCTCTGATTCCTAATTGCAGAATCGGCACTTCCCATGAGCCAGTCCTGGCAGGAACAAAGGTGTTCTAGAGATACTTGTCCCCTCCCTTTGCTTGCTGCATTGCTGAAACAACACTCCCCAAGAAACTGGGACTTCCCCAGGAACTTCATGCTGGGAAAAGGAAAAGGCTTAATGTAGCACCAGATAAGGAAGGACTTGTCTCCTGGAAAGAGACTCACACCACTCTGACAGCTTTTCCTACACCACTTTGCAGAAAATAAAGGAGCCAGCCAGGACATGGATCAGCAATGGCAGATTACACCTAGACCAGGATTGCCTAGTAATGCATGGTTCTTGCCTTCTGTTCAAACTTAAACCTCATGTCAGAACTTAGGAAGCCAGAGATGTGACTAGATTTCCTTATTTGTTCCTCTTCCCAAAGTGGCCACACTGAGTAAGTCTCCTCTCCCTGAATTTCACTAGTGCACTGTTCAGTTGGCCTGTGGGGATGGGAGTGGAGCCACTCCTATCTGGTTGCCAGGACCCAGGCTCTGACCCTGACAACATACAAAATTCCAAGACAGGGAAATGCAGGCTGAGATGGAGGCTTCTGTGTAGTGCTTGGTCCACCTGATGAATTTAAGGCTCCTTTCAGATCCCTCGTGTGTGCTCTGGAATGTTCTGACAGGAAGATGCAGCTGTAAACAAGCAAAAAGGAAGAATCAAAATACCTCCTTCCATCTTTTTTCTCTAAAAATGAAACGGGATTTTGTGATAAAGAAAAATTACGTTAGTTATAATAAAGTGACACCTTAAGCTGCCTTCCCATAGTTACTGGTTAGCTCCAGTTGACAGACGTCCCGGATACAGTCAAGATAAAGCGGCCCAGAGGTGTCTGGATGGGAGGTGGACACGTAAAGGAAAATGAAGAGACAGTAGAGTCAGTGGAGAGTAAGGACAGGGCAGAGAGGTGGATGCAGGAGAGGGATGACTGCATGGAAAGGAAAGCTCAGAGGTGAGACAGACCAAACTGCTGCAGAGGCGAGATTGCTCAGTGCGGCTGAAACAACATGAACTGGGACGCAGGGTTTTACAAGAAACATTTTGATTGATAGAACATCAAGCCCAGTGGCTTGTTTGGATTTCTCTCTTGTTACTGGTACCATAATCAGTAGAGCTGTAAGCAGTATATTAATAATAAAGTCACTTGTCTGAATGTAGGAGCTGGCCATGGTGATTCATGCTTGTATCCCAGCATGCCAGAGGTGAAGGCAGAAAGATCAGGAGTTCAAGGACAGCCTTATCAACATAGTGAGATGCAGACTAGCCTGGGATACATGAGACCAAAAATTAAAGAATGAGCAACATTTGTACAGGGCCAGATGGTAAATATTTTGTCTCAACTACAGTCACAGCCATTCAGCTTTGTTGTAGTCGCACAAAAGTAGCTGTGTGCTATATAAATCTATACACCAGTAAAACATCATTACAAAAATAAGTTGGAAATTGAATCCAGACCATGGATCCCAGTTTGTCTCTGGGTCTATTGTAGTATGTTGAGAGTGCTGAAAGATGGATGACAGAGATGGGATGTTTGTCTCCCCTGGCCTGGAAGCTTAGACAAACTTTCTATAGCAACAGAACGTGCTTCTGCACATTCTGATAGACATTCACATGATAAAAACAATGAAAAAGAAAGAACACAGAAGTGAGAGGTGAGGTTTCTCTTACATGTTGTTAGTAAAAGAAGGGAGTATTGTGATCAGGACCTGAGGGACGGCTCTGACGGCAGGGGTAGAAGTGGAGGAGCGTGAGGCCACTCACAGGGAAGCAGCCGTAGCCCCAACAAGGGCCCCAACAAGGGGAGTTGCATGACGGGAGATGACATGGTGAGAGTGGAGTAGGTGATGTGGATTTAAGAAACAGGTCAGAGTCAGCAGGATTGCAACTACTAGGACCTAAAACATTCAGGTAAGAGTTAAGGATGGCTGAGGAGGGATGGAGTGCAGCTCAGTGGTAGAGTGTCTGTCAAGCATGCATAAAACTCCGGGTTCAATCCCCAGCACTGCAAGTATAACAGTAAAGACACCTGTAGTTGGTGTGTGCAGAGCCCTGGGGTCAGTGCCATGCACCCTCCATCCCTTCAAAGAGGACTGAGTTTTCTGGTACGTGGTGGAAGAAATCAGGTTTAGTTTGAACATGATGCATTTGTGTACTGCTAGGGCGGCCTGGGAAGAAACATCCCAGGAGAGCTGTGGGATGTAGTGTCATGGAAAAAGAAAAGACCTGGATGAGAGCTGACCTTCTAAAAGTAACCCCGTGAGCACACAAACTGGTAGAGTATGTGTGTCATTTACACCTCACCTTTGTCTAGAAATGGTCTCAGTAAGCTATGACAAAGTCCATGTTATAGATCTGTAGTCACTTATATTTCTCTTAGACACTAAGGCGAGAAGACATATTTTCAAAGGAAAATATTAAGGAAATAAGTAAGATTAAAGGAATTGTCTTTGGCTAATTTTCCAGGAGTATAATTGTGCAGTGCACTTAAAGCCTAAAGTTAGTCTAGGCTGTAATCCTGGGTTCAGGCACCTGAGGGATGCTGTCTGTCTACACCATGGCTTGTTACAAGAATCGCCAAGCCCCACACGACACTCTTGTCACTAACAAACATTGTGTGGTTCCTCCATCAACACTCCCTTTTGTCTACCACTTATAGCTTTATTTGTAGTTCTCTGAAAAAGGTATGTATACCACACCCTCCATAACCATTGACTTCCATATGCCTATGTCCTCCTGCTTCAGCTCTGTCAGCTTTAGTAGTCTTTGCTGGCTTTCTGTATAAAGTCATACTGTCTACACACAGGTGTAATTTGATTTCTGCCATTCCATTTGTATGCCTTTTATTTTTCTTGTCTAATTGCTCTCACTAAAACTTGTGAAAGTACACTGAATTTATGATCAGTGAGAACAGGCACCCTTATCCCATTGTTCTTAGAAGAAAGGACTTCAGATTTTAGCTTTTATTATGTTAAAGTCACTCTATAGCTAGTTAGTATTTTTATTATGAAGGGATATGGCATCATCCAATGCTATTTCTGCTTCTATTGAAATAATAGTTTTCATCCTTCATTCTGTTGATGTGATGTTTTATTTACTAATTTGGATGTTGGATCATCTGTGCATCCATAAGATAAAACTAAATCGTGATGAATGATTTTGATATTCTGTTTGATTTGTTAAATACTCATTGAGAAGTCTTACATGTTTATGATATTCTACCCTACCCTGTGCATTTTGTTTTAAAAATGTTGACGATCTCAGAATAAACTTGGATCCCTTCGCTTTCAGTTCTGTGCAGTCATTGGTTCTCATTCCTTAAGATACATAAAATTCAATTGTGAAGCCATTTGTTCCTAGGCTTTTCCGTTAGGAAGCTTATTAGTAATTCAAATTTATTATGGGACTTGCTATTGGTTTATTTGTCCTCATAGTTGAGTGTCGATAGATCATATGTGTCCATTTCTAATACGCCTTCCAGTTTAACAGATTTTTCAGTGTCTTAATGAGACTTTGTATTTCCGTGGCATTAGTGGTAACATGTCCCTTTGTATCTCTGATTTTATTTGGAGCTTCTATTTTTCTTTGCCAAGTCTAAGTAAAAGTTTATTCACATCTTTTCAAGGAAACAACTCTGTGTCATGATCTGTTGTATAATTTTTTCAGCCCTCCCCCCATTTTTATCTGCCCTGATGTGTCTTTTTCTCCTTCCACAAATACTGGGATTGCTAGTGTTGAAGATACCCATGTCATGTGGGCCACTAGTTGCTATATAAACATCCTTCTTGGTATTACCTTTGCTGAATCCCACAAGTTTTAGTGTGTAGTTTCCATTTTCATATTAAAGAAAAAAATTGAATTCCTGAGCTGGATGTGGTGGCACATACCTTTAATCCCAGCACTTGAGAGGCAGAAACAGGAGGATCTCTGTGAATTTGAGGCCACCTTGGTCTTCAGAGTGAGTTCCAGGACAGCTAGGGCTATGTAGAGACCTTGTCTCAGAAGAACAAAAACAAAACAGAAAAATGTATTCCCTTTTAATTTGCTCAGTTACCTGCTCATTGAGAAGTGTACCATTCAGTCTTCGTGTATTCATCCAGAAGTGTGCCGTTCAGTTCAGTGTGTTTGTAATTTGTAAAGATTGCTGTTGAGTTCTAGTTTTATTCCATTGTGATCAGAAAAGCAAGACATTTCCCTTTTTTCTCTTTTTTTTTTTTTTTCTTAAGATCTGGTTTGTAACCTAAAATTGGATCTATTCTGCAGAATGTTCATTTGCCAGTGAATAGAGTTTATATGCTTAAGGTTAATGTCTGTTATGTTTGCTTAATATATAATACTCATGATTCTTGATATTTTTCGAGGGGGCAAGGTTGAATCCATTAATAAAAATCGGATATTAAAATGCCAGACTGTTGTTCTGGAACCAGTCCCTTCTGATAGTGTGTTTCATTCAATAGTGTGCCCTAACATTAGGTGAATATACATGTATCTCTTTTTAATGATTCAGAAATTCACTGCTCCTCATTAACTTGTGTTGAAAGTCTGTTTTGTGGGCTAAAGAAGCTACTACTGCTTGCTTCATTTCCATTGTCTTTCCCTTTCAGTCTGTCCTTACTGGTGAAGGGAGTTTCCTCTAGGCAGCATATTGTTGGGCCTTGTTTGTCTGTTTTGTTTTGGTTTTTGAGACAGTCTTACTATTACAGCTCCGAACCTGGCCTCACTCAAAATCCATTTTTCTCAGGCTCTTGAGTGCTGATTTACAAGAATGTATTACCAGATATTCTGATCTTGGTTTTTTAGTCCATTTAAACAATCTGTATCTGTATGTTATTTTGCTTTGTTTGTTGAGATAAGATTTCAGCATGCATCCCAGACTAACTTTGATCATTCGGCAACCCTCCAGTCTTAGCCTCCTGCGTGCTAGGGACGACAGATAGGCATGCATGCATTAATATGACAAGATCAGTCTGTTATCTTTTAATAGGAACTTAATCAATTGGTTTCTGTTATCTTTTACTTGTTTTGAATATCATTTTTTCTAGTTAGTCTTTGTGGTTTGGTTACATGTACTATAAACAGTATTCATACTTCTTCCTCCTGTGCACCCCTCACCTAGTGGATTTGCCTTTTGTGCACTTCTGTGTTTGAGGTTATTCTGCTTTTCCTCATGGACACAGGACTCTCTTAATAATCTCTTATAAATTGGTCTGGTAGTCCTGGATCTCTTCAGTTTTTGTTTCTTTTGAAAGGTTAGTTGCTTGGTTGTCTGTGGTCCTTCAAGGTGGGACCTGGCCATGTAGCTGTCGTCCTAGTGCCCCAGAACTCATTATGCAGACATGATCGGCATCAGCCTCATAGAAGCTCTCCCTACATTCCTAAGTGCTGGGATCACAACACTGATAGATACACAGCTTGACTGGAATCTTTCGGAGCTCTGGTCTTCTTGTGGGACACCTAACAGTGAGAGTGGGGACTGTCTCTCTATTGCCTGCTTTGGGGACCCTTTTCCTCCTACTGAGTTGCTTTTCAGGCCGTAATTAAGGAGAGGTGCCTAGTCTTATTGCAAGTTTTGAATGATATTCCTACAAGGCCTTCCCTTTTCTGAAGGGAAATGGAGGTAGAGTGGAGTAGAGTGAACTGGAGGGGTAGCAAGGGGGTGGCTGGAGGGGACTGGGAATAGAGGAGGGGGAGGGGAAACTGCAGTTGTGAGGTAATATATGAGAGAAGAATAAAAGTGAAACAGTCTTAGTACTGAGAATGGAGTTTGTCTAGTGTGAACAAAGCTTTGAGTTCAGTCCACTCAAGCTTAAAAGTTTTCTAATGCCCTTCCTCCCCTGCCTGGTCCTGTGGGCTGGGGCAGACACAGAGTTGGTCTGCTCCTGTCCTGTGGAGATACTGACTCCTGAGTCATCCTAGAGGAGCC
>NW_021605170.1:1278844-1282080 GCF_004785775.1 Grammomys surdaster | reverse complement strand
GAGGAGCCACTGCACTCAGAGCAGCAGACACCAAGATTAGGATCATAAGACTACAGAGACATCTGGACTCTGAGGAGCTCTGCAACAAGCAAGATAACTGGAAATACAGACTCCAGTCTTACACAGTGAGGGCAGGCAACACTAGAGTTAACCAGATGGTGAAAGGCAAGCACAAGAACATAAGCAACAGAAACCAAAGTTTCTTGGCATCATCAGTACCCAGTTCTCCCAATATAGCAAGCCCTGAACACCCCATCACACTTAAAAAGCAGGATTCAGAATTAAAATCACTTCTCATGATGATGATAGAGGATTATAAGAAGGAATTAAGTAACTCCCTTAAAGAAATACAGGAGAGTACAAGTAAACAGATAGAAGCCCTTAAAGAGGAATCACAGAAATCCCTTAAGGAAATGCAAGAAAACACAAAGAAGGAATTAAACAAAAACATTCAGGATTTGAAAATGGAAATAGAAACAATAAAGAAAGCTCAAAGGGAGACAACCATGGAAATAGAAAACTTAAAAAAGAGATCAGGAGTCATAAACGCAAGCATCACCAACCGAATACAAGAAATAGAAGAGAGAATCTCAAATGCAGAAGATACGGTAGAAAATATTGACACAGTTGTCAAAGAAAATACAAAATGCAAAAAACTCCTAACTCAAAACATCCAGGAAATCCAGGACACAATGAGAAGACCAAACCTAAGGATAATAGGTATAGATGAGAATGAAGATTTCCAACTTAAAGGGCCAGTAAATATCTTCAACAAAATTATTGAGGAGAACTTCCCTAACCTTAAGAACAAGATGCCCATAAACATACAAGAAGCCTACAGAACACCAAATAGAATAGACCAGAAAAGAAATACCTCCCGTCACATAATAATCAAAACATCAGATGCACAAAACAAAGAAAAAATACTAAAAGCAGTAAGGGAAAAAGGTCAAGTAACATACAAAGGCAGACCTATAAGAATTATACCAGACTTCTCACCAGAGACTATAAAAGCCAGAAGAACCTGGACGGACATCATACAGACCCTAAGAGAACACAATTGCCAGCCCAGATTACTATACCCAGCAAAACTCTCAATCACCATAGATGGTGAAACCAAGATATTCCATGACAAAACCAAATTTGCACAATATCTTCCCACAAACCCAGCACTTCAAAGGATAATTGATGGAAAACGCCAACACAAGGAGGGAAACTACAACCTAGAAAAAGCAAGGAAGTAATCTTCCAACAACCCCAAATGAAGATAACTATACAAACATAACTTTACCTCTAATAACAAAAATAACAGGAAGCCACAATCATTTTTCCTTAATATCTCTTAACATCAGTGGTCTCAATTCCCCAATAAAAAGACGCAGACTATCAGACTGGATACACAAACAAGACCCAGAATTTTGCTGCATACAAGAAACGCACCTCAGTGACAAAGACAGACACTACCTCAGAATAAAAGGGTGGAAAACAATTTTCCAAGCCAATGGTCCCAAGAAACAAGCTGGAGTAGCCATTCTAATATCAAATAAAATCGACTTTCATCCAAAATTAATCAAAAAAGATAAGGAAGGACACTTCATACTCATCAAAGGAAAAATCTACCAAGGTGAACTCTCAATTCTGAACATCTATGCTCCAAATGCAAGGGCACCTACATAAAAGAAACTTTACTAAAGCTCAAAACACACATTACACCTCACACAATAATAGTGGGGGATTTCAACACCCCACTCTCAGCAATGGACAGATCATGGAAACAGAAACTAAGCTGAGACACTTTGACATTAACAGAAATTATGAACCAAATGGACTTAACAGACATCTATAGAACATTTCATCCTAAAACAAAAGAATATACCTTTTTCTCAGCACCTCATGGTACCTTCTCCAAAATAGACCATATAATTGGTCACAAAGCAGGCCTCTACAGATACAAAAAGATTGAAATAATCCCTTGCATCTTATCAGATCACCACGGAATAAGACTGGTCTTTAATAATGACAAAACCAATGGAAAACCCACTTGCACATGGAAACTGAACAACTCTCTACTCAATGATGACTTGCTCAAGGAAGAAATAAAGAAAGAAATTAAAGACTTTTTAGAATTCAATGAAAATGAGGACACATCATACCAAAATTTGTGGGACTCCATGAAGGCAGTGCTAAGAGGAAAACTCATAGCTCTAAGTGCCTACAAAAAGAAACTGGAAAGAGCACACACTAACAAATTGACTGCACAACTAAAAGCTCTAGAACAAAAAGAAGCAAATACACCCAGGAGGAGTAGAAGGCAGGAAATAATCAAACTCAGGGCTGAAATCAACCAAATAGAAACAGAAAGAACAATACAAAATATCAATAAAACTAGGAGTTGGTTCTTTGAGAAAATCAATAAGATAGATAAACCGTTAGCCAGATTAACCAGAGGGCACAGAGACAGTATCCAAATTAATAAAATCAGAACTGAAAAGGGAGACATAACAACAGAAACTGAAGAAATTAAAAAAATCATCAGATCCTACTACAAAGGCCTATACTCAACAAAACTGGAAAACCTGGAAGAAATGGACAATTTCCTAGACAGATACCAGGTCCCAAAGTTAAACCAGGAGCAGATAAACCATCTAAATAGTCCCATAACCCCTAGGGAAATAGCAGCAGTCATTAAAAGTCTCCCCACTAAAAAAAGCCCAGGACCAGATGGTTTTAGTGCTGAATTTTATCAGACCTTCAAGGAAGACCTAATACCAATTCTCTTCAAACTATTCCACAAAATAGAAACAGAAGGAACACTACCCAATTCATCCTATGAAGCTACAATTACACTCATACCCAAACCTCACAAAGACCCGACAAAGAAAGACAACTTCAGACCAATCTCCCTTATGAACATCGATGCAAAAATACTCAATAAAATTCTAGCAAACCGAATCCAAGAACACATCAAAACAATCATCCATCATGATCAAGTAGGTTTTATCCCAGGAATGCAGGGATGGTTCAATATTCGGAAATCCATCAATGTAATCCACTATATAAACAAACTCAAAGAAAAAAACCACATGATCATCTCACTAGATGCTGAGAAAGCATTTGATAAAATTCAACATCCCTTCATGATAAAAGTCTTGGAAAGATCAGGAATTCAAGGCCCCTACCTAAACATAGTAAAAGCAATTTACAGCAAACCAGTAGCCAACATCAAGCTAAATGGA
>NW_021605170.1:1270605-1278444 GCF_004785775.1 Grammomys surdaster | reverse complement strand
ACCCTATTAAAAAATGGGGTATAGAGCTTAACAAAGAATTTTCAATGGAAGAAACTCGAATGGCCGAGAAGCACCTAAAGAAATGTTCAGTGTCCTTAGTCATCAGGGAAATGCAAATCAAAACAACCCTGAGATTCCATCTCACACCAGTCAGAATGGCTAAGATTAAGAACTCAGGTGATAGTAGATGCTGGCGAGGGTGTGGAGAAAGAGGAACACTCCTCCATTGTTGGTGGGACTGCAAGATGGTGCAACCACTTTGGAAATCAGTGTGGCGGTTCCTCAGAAAATTGGACATAGCATTACCTGAGGATCCAGCTATACCACTCCTAGGCATATACCCAGAAGATGCTCGAACATATAACAAGGACATATGCTCAACTATGTTCATAGCATCCTTATTTATAATAGCCAGGAGCTGGAAAGAACCCAGATGTCCTTCAACTGAGGAATGGATTCAAAAAATGTGGTATATTTACACAATGGAGTATTACTCAGCTATTAAAAACAATGAATTCGAGAGGTTCCTAGGTAAATGGATGGAACTAGAAATTATCATCCTGAGTGAAGTAAGCCAATCATAAAAGAACACACATGGTATTCACTCACTGATTATTGGATATTAGCCCAGAACCTTGAAATGCCCAAGATGCAACTCACAGGCCACATGAAACTCATAAAAAAGGAAGACCAAGTGGGGGTGATTCAGTTCTTCTTAGAAGGAGCAACAAAATACTCAAGGGAGCAAATATGGAGACAAAGTGAGGGACAGAAACTGAAGGAGGGGCCATTTCAAGACCTTTCCACCTGAGTATCCATCCCATGTGCAGTCACCAAAGGTAGATGCTGATGTGGAAGTCAGGAAGTGCATGCCGATAAGGGCCTGATATGGATGTCTCCTCAGAGGCCTTCAAGAGTCTGACATATTCAGAGGCAGATGCTCACAACTAGCCATTGAACTGATCATGAGGTTCTCAATGGAGGAGTTAGAGTGAGGACTGAAGGAGCTGAAAGGGTTTGTGGCACCATGAGGAGAGCAACAATACCAACCAACCACAGCTCCCAGGGTCCTAACCACCAGCCTGGGAGCACTTATGGAGGGATCCAGGGCTTCAATATGTAAGAGAGAAGGGCCCGGCCGGGCACAGGTGGAAGATGAGATCCTTGACCTCATGAAGGCTGGACGCCCCAGGGGGTGGGAATTTTGAGGGTGGGGAAGTGGGAGTGGGGGGGGTAGGTGGGGGTTACATCCACGGAGAAGAAGGAGGAGGGGTAAGGGGATGGGGGGTTCCCGGGTGGGTGGGGGATGGGGTAAGGGGATAACATATGAAATGTAAATAAAATATCCAATAAAAAAAATGAAACCTGAAAAAAAAAAAGTTTTCTAATAAAATAAGAATCTTGCTTACTAATTACATTTTGGTGAGAATTAAAGTCTCCATTACATTTAGTCAGTCTTTAGAGAAATTTATCAAAGTGTTTTGAGGAAAACATGCAATTGGTAGTAAATGTTTTATGATATATAATTTGTTTAATAGTTTTAAAATTAAAACATTAAAAAGTGTACATCCCAAATGGTAAACTTGCTTTTTCTCTTTCCCCCTCAGGTGGTATAATCCAAACATTCTATATAGATTATGTTTCCAAAGCCCCCCCAACACTTCCATTGTACAAATGAAAAGTTTGTTCAGTTTACTTTTTTTCTAAGAGTTTTTGCTGGCATAACGAGTATGTTGATAGATACTCATTGACAGTATTTGTTGGTCTTTCAGTCCAAGACTTCTGTCTTAGGAAAGCCTTTCTCTATAGGAATTCTGTTATTTCAAGGATACACCCTCCTCCTGAAGAGATTCGCCACTGCACGCTGAAGATGAGTGTCCTGCGTGCCATCTTGTTTCTTCATACACATTACTCTTATTGGTTTCAGACTGACTCCGATTCTTGGCATTCAGAAGAATTCTCCCAAAAATGTGGTATTTACACAGTTTATAGCCACCCTGCTTACAGAATTGCATTTAAAATGTGAAGATCTTGAAAATTTAACCATTATATTTAGAACCAGCTGCTAACAAGAATGGTAAGTTGAACTGTATCTTTGTTTTGTTATGTGAGCTTCTGATTCATGCTCAAGTGTCCTCCACTGAACTGTGCCCCAGCCACAGGTTCAAAATTTCAGAAGCCAAGTGTAAACCTCAGGCTGACTTCAGCTTCTTAACAGCTCAGCTATCCCTAGTCCTCAGCTGTCTCTGCTGCTTCCTGTTCACTTGACTTGGTACCCATCCTTGTTGCAAGTCTTCCTTGTACACTCTGCAGCTCTAGTTCTGGTTCTTGCATTCCAGGACATCCCTCTTGTCCCACCTGGGAAGTGTTTCCCCAGGAAGTAGCAGCTCACTGCAGTGGCTGTCATGAGCCTCCTTGGTCTGCTGCCCCAGGAGTGACATTAACCTCTTCCTAGCAGCACCTCAGTCATCTCAGCACAGACAAGTGGCAGATCTGCATCGCTGGCTCTGGTGACTTTATCCCTGCTTCCAGAGACACGCGAGTGTTTGCCTCCTGCAAGCTGGCCATCAGAATGTCCCTGACCTCTTCCTGTTTCCTCATTTCACATGCCCCTTCTTGTGCTTAGATAGATCAACTTAAAATTAAAAGAATTTATCATCATTTTTTAATTAACTCAAAATTTTCTTTATTGTAAAAACCAAACAACACAGAAATACACCTATGTAATAAGAATAGAAAATCTTCCTTACCTCTGCTTCCAATCCACAAAACTTGCTTGTACTGATCAGCTTTTTCCCTCATTAATTTTTTTTCAATTGACAAGCTGTGAATGTTTATTAACTGGCCAGGTTACAAAAATTCCATGGATTAACTAAGGCGTTGCCCATGGTAACTTATTTATTCATTCACTTAACATTCCAATCAGTGTGCTACCTCCTGGTCCCATGCCTCAGATAGTCCCTTCTCTCTCCCCATGTCCTCTGAGAAAGTGGAGGCCCGCCCTAGGTATCTGTCCCTCCATCCTGGCTAGGTGTGTCATCTCCCACTAATACCGGACAAGGCAGCCCAGTTAGGAGAAGAGGACCCACAGGCAGGCAACTGATTCAGGGACATCTCCTGCTCCAGTATTGGGGGACCCACATGAAGATGGAGCTGTACATCTGCTACATATGTGACAGGAGGCCAAGGTCCAGCCTGTGCATGCTCTTTGGTTGGTAGTTTAGCCTGTGAGAGCCCCCAAGGGTCCAGGTAAATTAAATTAACTCTGTCTTCCTGTGGCATTCCTATCATTTTTATATGTGATTATATTACTGTGTGAGTCAGAGGACACTTTTTGGAGTAGATTTTCTCCCTCTACCATGTGATTCCTAGGGACTGAACTCAGGTTGTCATGCTTAATGGTGATTTGCCTGAGTACCCATCTCAAAAGTAATTACATGATTTCCTCCTCTCAAATTCATGACCTCTTTTTCATTGTTGTATAATCACACACACACACACACATACACACAACCAGCTGAATTCATTTAGGGTTGCTTGTATGTATATGCTTTCAAGGCTGACCACTTGACATTGGATAACCAATTGAGAGGCTCACCTTGGAGAGGAGTAGTTCATTTGTTCTCTCTCCCTCCCTCTCTAAACCCCCTCTTAACAGAGTCTGTCCCCTTCTGTTAGCATGTCTATTACTGCTGCCCTTATTCTGGTCTTATTTAGGCAGCCATATTGTTGAAGAATCATGGCTGAAGCTTCCCTGTTATTTCTAGTAGACACAATCCCTCCTGGTCTTCAAGCTCCTATGTCTTCCCATGCCTTCTTCCAAGACGTTCCCTGAGCCTCGCTTGGGTACAGGAGTTATGTTGGTGGTATATCTGGTACCCCATACTGCATTGCTTGCTGTATTTTGAGTAGTTGGGGTTTTCTGTGATGGTCTCCATCTACTGCAAAGAAGTTTCTTTGGTGAGGGATAAAATGCTATACTAGAATCAGTGGGTATGGTAGTCCTATGTAGAATGTATTTAGGGACTATATTGGTTTAGTAAAGTAGTAGTAATAGATTCTCCTGTAAGATCATGACCTCGTTAGCCCTGGGTAGTTGGATAGGTTTCAGCTAACACTTAGGCTGCTTCCATTTTATGGGTATTGTGAATGGAGTGACAGTGACCATGGCTGAACAAGTATCTGTGGAGTGGGATGTAGAGTCCTTGGAGCATACGCAAGGAGTGGTAATTACGTTTTTTTCAGAATTCTCCACACTGATTTTCAGAGTTACTGCTTACTCTGCAATCCCACCAACAGTGCATCAGGGTTCCCCTTTCCCTACATCCCTTCAGTTCTTGTTTTGTTGATCTTTGCCATTCTGACTGGGGTAAGATAAAAGCTCAAAGTTGTTTTGATTTGCATTTCCCTAGTTTTGAAGGATGACAAACATTCTATGAGATTTTCTTAGCCATTTTTATTTCTTCTCTGAGAAGAACTCTCTGTTCAAATCCACAGCCCATCTTTTGAATGGGCCTTTATTGTTTGGTAGTGGTGGTGGTAGTTTTGGTTTTAGTTCTTTATACCTATCAGATGTGTAGCTGGCATGAATTCTCTCCCATTCCGTGGCCTTCCTCTTCACCTATACCTTAATTCCTAGGCAAATGGGGTCCCATTGTTTTCCTGCACCTGTATCAGAGGATAGTGCCTATATTTTCTTCTACCGGTTTTAGTGTTTCAGGTTTCAGGTTTAGGTCTTTGATCCATTTGGAGTCAGTTTCTGTGTGAGGTGATAGGTGTGTGCCTAAACATGTGAGCATCCAATTTCCCCAGCACAATTTGTTGGAAATGCTTTTTGTCATCTTTGTCAAATATTAAGTGGCTGAAGTCACATGTCCTTATGTTCGAGTCTCTGATCTTGTCCCATTGGTTTGCATGTCTTTTTGTGTGCCAGTACCAATTTGTTTGATTACCATGGCTCTGAAATACATCTTGAAATCTGGAATGGTAATCTGTGCACCACTGGTCTTTATGATCAGGACTGTTTTGGCTAACCAGGGTATTATGTGGACCCTGTCACTATGAAGAGTGAGATGGGGACTTTAAGATTACATTGAATCTGTAGATAGCCTTTGGTAGAATGGTAATGGTAAGTCCTTTTTTTTTTTTTAAGATTTTTTTTCTATTTGTTTATTGGATATTTTATTTACATTTCAGATGTTATCCCCTTACCCCATTTCTCCCCCCCTCCCAGGAGCCCCCTATCCCATCCCCCCTCCTCATGCTTCTATGAGGATGTGCCCCCACCTACCCCCCCCAACTCCCACCTCCCCGCCCTCGAATGCCCCTAGACTCAGCGTCCAACCTTCATGGGACCAAGGATCTCCTCTCCCACCTATGCCCAACAAGGCCATCCTCCCCTACATATACAGCTGGAGCCATGGGTCCCTCCCTAAGTGCTCCCAGGCTGGTGGTTTAGACTCTGGGAACTCTGATTGGTTGGTATTGTTGCTTTCCTCATGGGGCTGCAAACCCTTTCAGCTCCTTCAGTCTTCTCTCTAACTCCTCTATTGGGAACCTCTTGATCAGTTCAATGGTTAGCTGTGAGCTTCCGCCTCTGAATATGTCAGACTCTGGCAGACCTCTGAGGAGACACCTATATCAGGCTCCTGTCAGCATGCACTTCCTGACGTCCACATCAGCATCTACCTTTGGTGACTGCACATGGGATGGATACCCTAGTGGAATGGTCTCCAGACGGCCCCTCCTTCAGTTTCTGTCCCATACTTTGTCTCCATATTTACTCCCTTGAGTATTTTGTTACTCCTTCTAAGAAAGACTGAAGTACCCACACTTGGTCTTCCTTCTTCATGAGCTTCATGTGGTCTGTGAGTTGAATCTTGGGTATTTCAAGCTTCTGGGCTAATATCCAATGGTTAGTGAGTGAATCCCATGTGTATTCTCTTGTGATTGGGTTACCTCACTCTGGATGATATTGTCTAGTTCCATCCATTTGCCTAAGAATTTCTCGAATTCATTGCTTTTAATAGCTGAGTAATACTCCATTGTGTAAATGTACCACATTTTCTGTATCCATTCCTCTGTTGAGGGACATCTGGGTTATTTCCAGCTTCTGGATATTATAAATAAGGCTGCTATGAACATAGTTGAGCATATGTCCTTGTTATATGTTGGAGCATCTTCTGGGTGTATGCCCAGGAGTAGTATAGCTGGGTCCTCAGGTAATGCTATGTCCAATTTTCTGAGGAACCGCCAGACTGATTTCCAAAGGGTTGCACCATCTTGCAATCCCACAAACAATGGAGTAGTGTTCCTCTTTCTCCACATCCTCACCAACATCTGCTATCACCTGAGTTTTTGATCTTGACCATTTTGACTGGTGTGAGGTGGAATCTCAGGGTTGTTTTGATTTGTATTTCCCTGATGACTAAGGATATTGAACATTTCTTTAGGTGCTTCTCGGCTATTCGCGTTTCCTAGGTTGAGAATTCTTAAAAACAACAGCAAGATGGATTTTCTTTCTTATTCTCTAAGCCAGCCTGTGTCATGTGACTGGGAAAAGGTGTGTTGTTTGCAGTCATGCTGTATAGTCTCTTGGCTGTGCTTCTTCCTTTCTTCAGTCTGAATTATTGCATCCAGTAGCCTGTGTGGGCTTGATCTGTTGGATATGAATTCTTTCAGACTGTTTGGATCATGGAAAAGTTTGTCTTTCCTCAACTACAGCAGATAATTTTGCTTAGCATATGTTACTTGTGGCTTTTTCTCTTGCAACTTTCAATATTCTTTCTTTGTTCTGCATTATTTGGTGGTTTAACCATGATTATACTGTAAAGAGTTTATTTTCTTATTTGGTGTTCTGTGTGCTTCTTGTATCTGTATAGACGTGTGCTGGCTTAGGATGCTTCTCCCTAATCTGTGCCTATAATTTGAAGGTTTAGTTTTGTCATGGCATCCCACAGTTCCTCCATATTCCTTTCCTGTGCTTTTAAATAAAATAATCTTTGTCCTGTGAAGCAAAGATTTTTCCTTAGGGAGGTGAGCTCAGATTGGCTTGTATAATAAGCATTACCTTCAAAAATCTTTAAAAATACAGTTAGTTTGCAGCAGGAACCTCAGTGGAATGATAGGGACACCAACCTACCCACAAAACTTTCAACCCAAAATTTATCCTGTCTACATGAAAAGCAGAATCAGAGACTGAGGGAATTGCTAACCAATAACTGGCCTAACTTGAGACCCATCCCATGGGCAAGCACCAATCCCTGACACTATGGGCCCTGAAGAAGATAGGAACGCCACAGAAAGACCAACAAAGTCAACTAAGCTGGACCCTGGGAATCTCAGAGATTAACCATCAACTAAAGAGCACACAGTGCTGGACCCTCAGCATAAATTGGGAGGGAGTAACTGTCTAATTCCTTATATTTGTTTTTTCTAACAGATTTGATAATGAGTTGCCCGAAATCACTCCCTCTTTTCCCCATGGTGTAGAGCCCAGGGCTTCACACATACTAACCAAATACCTTACCACTGAGCTACCTTATAGACTCTGTTCTTGCTTTACTGCCAAGATACCTAGGCGTCCCCCACTCAGCTGTAGCAGACGTGCAGCTCGGTCTTCATGTGAGTCCTGAACAACTGGAGCTGGGACCGTCCCAAAAGCTGCTGCCTGTCTGTGGGATATGTTCTTCTAGCTCTGGCCTTAGTGGGAGCGGATGTGCCTATCGCTGCAGAGACTTGATGTACCAGGGTTAGGGGAATGGATTGGAGGAGGGGTAACTGGTAGAAGGAGGGGGTAACTGGGAGAAGGAGGGGTAACTGGGAGAAGGAGGGGTAACT
>NW_021605170.1:1254474-1270595 GCF_004785775.1 Grammomys surdaster | reverse complement strand
GGGGTAACTGGGAGAAGGAGGGGTAACTGGGAGAAGGAGGGGTAACTGGGAGAAGGAGGGGGTAACTGGGAGAAGGGGCAGTGAACAGGATGTAAAGTGAATAAATATAAATAAAGTGAAAAAAATGAATGGTCCGTTTGGAATTTTAAATCCAGTTGTCAGTTCATTAGAGCCATGTCAGTTGTTGGGAAGTCTTATCAGACATACTTGAAAATGCATAATGCCTAGTTAGAAGTCATTCTGGACCTCCTTTAATAAATGGATACCAGAATATGTATATAAACAGGCGGTATTCAGACTTTCAAGTGGATGTTACACATAGACTTTATGCATATTGCTCATTTGCCCCACACTTTGTCAAATTATAAAGAAGGTTATAAATGAACAAAAACCATTTACTTTTCTTCGGGGTTTTTTTTTTCTGCTTGCATGGTTGGTTTTTATTAACCATGGGATATTGAGTATAAAAATTTTAACAGGAAGGCATAAGAAGAGAGAAACTGATCTTAGCACTAGAAGGTCACTTAAGACTTGCTCTGGGATAGAATATGAACTAGGTCTCTTCCAAGCCATCAACTATAGGACATGATAATGATATGGAAGAGATGGTGGAACATATATAATGGCTATAGTAAATATTAAAATATTTTAGGTATTTATCCAAACTCTTTTTTTTCCCAGATATAACTTTGGAAGGCCGAACAGAAGATGAATGTCCCTCACCATAGCTGGAGTTTTAGCCAGTGAGGGTCCATGAGTGACTGATGACTAAGTGCGGAACTTCCTCAGACACAGAAAAGCCATTACTCCAGGAAAAGAAAGAAGCTCTTACATCCAGAACCTCAAAACACAGGATTTGAGGGGGGGAAATGAAGTCTTAAATTGAAATTAGAATGAATATTGAAGAAAACACAATTACCTTTATTCTTTTTTTGGTTGATTACAGCCAACACAGCCAAAACATAAGAAAATGCTAATTGTGACCTATTGTAAACTCTATCACACAAATAACAGCAAAGTTAGGTCAATAAATGTGATCTTCAGTGAAGTCACTTTTTCAAAAGCTGATGGTGCTGACCAGCCAGCTCTAAGCTCTCACCAGGACCCTCCTGTGATGCAACTACTATCTCACTTGGTACTAAGACATCCCTGTCCTCTTGCATGGTTAGCCTGGTGACTACCCCTGAGCTCCCTATTCACACCTGTTCCCCAACCTGCCAAATCTAGCCAGAGTCTCACAGCCTGACTACCCCCAACCATACCCATCTACACAGCAGGAAATCTCTTGGTTTCCACAGTATCCCACATCTTGCCTAACTGACCACTCCCACATAACGATGTAGCCAGGGCTTCTGGTAGGACCTGTCCTACCTGCAGCCACTCACAGATAACTCCTACACAGCTTCCAACCGTCCTACTTGGTAACCTGATGCCCCACATCTCCAAGGACTATCGTGGGTCCCACCCACATCTCATGCCCCCAGCCTAGTCTGACCAGCCCTGCTTGTGCCACAGCCAATCTCTAGACTTATACCAGGACCTGCCCCCAACCACCCACAGAACCTTTCCGAGTGGCTTCCATCTTGGTACCCAAACTTCCCACATCCTCCTTCCCAGGTAAGTTTCCCTGACCTCCCTCCCATTCATGCCTTTCTACAACTGGTCAAATCTAGCTTGGGTCCATAACCAATGCACCAGCTCTATCTATGTTTGGGGCAGGCTCTTCCTTACCAGTTCTTCAAACCACAGGATTCTCCCAGGCCACAGTCAACCTTTCCACAAAGCCAGATCTACTCCTAGCCTACACTCTGAAAGGGAAACACACATGTATGCCAGCCTAGTCCCCTCTGTCCACCTGACTTTAGTCCACCCATTTTCAAACTAAAGACCCAACTCTTCTATACTTCTTTTCTGCTACAACCTTCTCTGCCCATAACAAAATCAGAATTAAGAAATCCACATGCCCAGATCTCATCCCAAGAATACAAAGATGAGAAATCAAGCCAGTCTCTTCTCTCCAAATCCTACCAGTCCTATAGGAATATTTGCCTGTGAGAATTACTTAAGTGAAACTCCAGGACACCGAAGTTAAAGGAACAATTATGACCTTTATCAAAGAATTCAAGGAGTTTAAATAAGACACAAGAAACAGCTCAGTGAATCAAGGCAAAGGAGCCAAGGAGAATAAATACCTGAGTGTTGTCCAAGAAAACAAACCTGAGGCTGATGAAATGACAAAGACAGTCTGAGACTTGAGGATGAAATTTAACTGGGAGATATAAATGCTGATGAGAACTCAAGGTTAAATGAAGATGGAATTTTAAAAACCCAGTATCTCAATTAGGAAACTCAAACCTTACACGTAGGATGAATTGAGCAGAAGATCAAATATCAAATCTTGCAGTAGAGATTCTAGACCAGATAAGTATGGAATATGAAAAATTAAAAAGAAAGGCAGGAAAGGAACACACAGGTTATGTGCACACCATAACAAAAACCTTTGAAATCTAAGATGAGGGAAATAATCCCAAGTCGGTGGCATGTCCAGATCTTAAACAATACCATAGAAGAAAATGTCTCCAAACTAAGGAAGGAATGACACACTCAAACAGATAAAAAAAAAAAAAAAGCTCACAAAACGCCAAATAAAACCAGGGGGAAAAAACCCTATGGCATATCATAATTAAAACATTAAGTATACAGACGGTAGGCCCCCCGCCCGGAGTGTATTGAAAGCTGCAGGATAAAAACTGCAAGTCACATAGAAAGGAAAATCCATCAGAATAACAGCTGATTTCTCAGTGGAGACTCTGAAAGCCAGAGGAGCCTGAACCAATACATTCCACGTCCTAAAGGACTATGACAGCCAAACGGGACCAAAGTATGCCCAGTGAAACTGTCCTGTCATGACTGAAGGAGAATGAAAACCTTTCCATGATGGGAAACAACCTAAACATTCTGTACAACAAACCAAACCTAAGGCAAATACAGGAAACACACTGAAAAGGGAATGAGCGTAACAGACTATAGAACACTACAGAAACAGCCGTGATTATTAAGACAAATTACCACTGAGAACATGTGGGACTGCGTAAGGGTATCCTGGGTCATGGTGAAGCAGGTGCCTAGGACCCCGAGACTCTGCGGATTCTGGATGGGATTCTGCATGAGAACCAGGAGGAGTTTGGCGCCCCCCAGAACCCAGGATCCTGAAAAGCAGTCAGGTCTCCATAGAATTACATAGGCCAGGCTATAGGCCTCAGGCGCTAGGGATTTACATACTAATGAAGGCCAGAGGGCAAAGCAAATTAAACATGCCTCCCCCAGATCCTCCCCCTTTCTCCCTCCCTATATAACTCCGGACTGCCCTGAGTTTTGGGGGGTACGCCTAGATCCATCTATCATCCACCATGACAATAAACCTTTTTGGAACCAAGGACTTCCTCGTGTTATTGGGGCCTGTCGCCGCCAAGGCCCCCAGGCCGATGGAACCATAGGGTTTCCTCCCGAATGTGGGACCCGCCACAGCGGTGGAAGCCCCTCCGGGCCGCACCGCTGTGGCGGCCTTTTAAATTTTCCCCACAAGAACACACAACAAAAATCAACAGCACAACCACCACAGTTAACTTACTCATTTCAATAATAACTAAGTACTAAGAGCCTCAGTTCTCCAATCAAAAGACAAAGACTAACTGAATAGATCAAGAGAACTTCATCTTATCAGCTGCCTACAAGAAAGACATCTATTTTTAAAGATAGGTACTGCCTTAGAGATAAAAGAATGAACAAAAGTGCTCCAATCGAATGGGGTCAGGAAGCAAGCAGGCATTGCCAACCTAGTATCTGATGAAATAAGATTTCAAGCTAACTAATCCGAAGAGATAAAGAATGACTCTTTATTCTAATCAAGGGAGTGTTAGTCAAGAAGACATTACTATCCTAAACATGTATGGACCAAACTGTGGGACCTCCAATTTTGTATTAAAAAAAAAAGAGAGAGAGAAACCTACTACTGTATTTAAAGGCACAGATTAACTGCAATCCATTTGTAAAAGGTGATTTTAAGACCTTACTTTTTCCAAAAGACAGGTCACCTGCACAAAACATTAGAGGAACATCAGAATTTAATAGATGAACTTAACATATCTACAGAACATTCCACCTGACCACCAAAGAATACACGTTATACTAAGCAGCACACGGAAGCGTTTCTAAAACGGACCATTTCCTTGGACACAAAACAAATCTACAAATTCAAACAAGATTAAGCGCACTCCTGGTATCCTATCGGTATCCTATCTAACCACAATGAAATAAAACTTAAAATTTACATTAAAAAAAATCTAGTAAACACACAGGCTCATGGCAATAATAATAATAATAAAGCACCTCATTGCTGCATGATAACTGGAACAAAGAAAAACAAGAAAGAGAAAGTTTCTGAAACTAAATGAAAATAAGACCTCTGGGACACATTGCCTGTGATGAAAACTCACAGCACTAAATCAAACAGATCACAAGTAATGGCCTGGTGATACAGGAATCTGGATAACACAAGAACAAACCAAGTCCAAACCCAGTCAAGACAAAAATAATTAAAAAAAAAAAAAAAAACAAGTACGGACTAAAGAACTAGAAACAAGACAATACAAAGAATCAATAAACCTAAAAGATGCTTCTTTGAGAAGACAATACTGACAGGCCCTTGGACCAACTATTAAAAAGCAAGGACTCAAATTAACAGAATCAGAAATGAACTGGGAAACATTACAACAGACACAAAAGGAATTCAGAATAATATTAGGGAAAGGAAAAAGGAAAACTTGTACTCCATTAAACTGGAAAACCTAAAAGAAATGGATGAATTTCTAGATTCACCCAAACCAAACTTAAATCCAAAAGAAGTGAAGAACTGAGGGAAGAGGGAAGGGAGGCCCCCTGCAGGTCTTCACCTCCTCCTCTCCTCAAAATCGAATTCCCTAGTCTCATCCCGGGCTCTGGAGCAGACTACTTGCTGTGGCCTCCCCTTCCTCTCTGCCCTCACCTCCAGGGGATCACCCAGATCTCCAAACTTCCTTTTCCCTACTCATCCCATTATTTGAACCCCAGCTCCAACAGGAATTCCATGAGAATCTGCAGGCAGCTCCAGCAAGGGAAGGAAGCAGCCTATGGATCTTCACCCCTCCTCCTCCAAATTCAGTTCCCCAGTGTCACCCCCAAATCTTTAGCAGGGTGCCTGCTGTGGCCTCACCCTCTCCTTTGCCCCCATCTCCAGTGGATCACACAGATCTCCACCCTTCTTCCCCACCCATCCTATTATCCCAGCCACCAACTCCAGCAGGCATTCCCTAGAAACCCTCCTGCCAAGGCTGCCAAAGTTGCAAGCAAGTAGGCCAGTGAAGCAGGTAGGTGAACTTCAGATCTTCACTCCTTCCCTCCTCCATATCCAATCCCTAGTCCCATCCTCAACTCTAGCAGACTACCTTATGGCCTCTCCTTATTCTCTGCCTCCATTCCTAAGGGACTGTGCAGATCCTTGTGGAATGACCTGCTTTCCATCCTCCTATGGACCCCATAAACCCCTCCTCCTAGTTCATCGCCATTTCTGAATGTCCACGCCCAATAATTAAAAACACATTTACACAGAACCCCCAGTAGCCTCACGTAGCAAGACCCCAGAAGATTTTCCTACGAAGTAACACAGGCACCACACCCTCCTAAGAACCAGAGAAGGCAACAGACGCCAAGGAACAAAAACCCACCAAAGACCAGGTATCATCAGTTAGAATTACAAACTTCCTAAATCCAGATGCCTAAACACTAGTAGAAAAACATTCAGGACACTGTCTCCACTATTGTCCAGAAACACTACTAAGGTAGACCTTGAGAACTCAAATAGAGCAGAAACAAAGACCTTAAAATAACCTTTATAAATATAGAGACTGCTGGTCTGTGTGCTCTGAGGGAGGGTTGCGCCGCCACCCACTGCCGGAGGAGCCCCTCGGGCCGTAATAAGCATCAGTAATGTCTTTCTTCTTTGAGTGGATCTACGATGGCTTCAGCAGTGTCCTCCAGTTCTTAGGACTCTACAAGAAATCTGGAAAACTTGTATTCTTAGGTTTGGACAACACAGGCAAAACCACTCTTCTTCACATGCTAGAAGATGACAGACTAGGCCAGCATGTACCAATGCTCCATCCCACTTCAGAAGAACTGACAATTGCTGGAATGACTTTCACTACTTTTGATCTCGGTGGGCATGAACAAGCACGTCGGGTTTGGAAAAATTATCTCCAAGCAATTAATGGTATAGTTTTTCTGGTGGACTATGTGGATCATTCTCGTCTCATGGAATCCAAAGTTGAGCTTAATGTTTTAATGACTGATGAAACAATATCCAACGTGCCAATTCTTATCTTGGGAAACAAAATTGACAGGACAGATTCAATCAGTGAAGAACAACTCCGTGAAATATTTGGGCTCTATGGGCAGACCACAGGAAAGGGGAATGTGACTCTGAAGGAGCTGAATGCCCGCCCCATGGAAGTGTTCATGTGCAGTGTGCTCAAGAGGCAAGGCTGCGGCGAGGGTTTCCGCTGGCTCTCCCAGTACATTGATGTGTGGACACTGAAATAAAGAGTTTTCCTTCTGGACTCATCCTATTCACAGCTTCCTCATGGACTTTTCTAATAGAACAAGGAAAGCTCTCTAACTATGTATGGCATTGAGAAGCCATGCATCTGTCTATGCTCATTGTCCAGTGGTGACATGTGCTCTTCTCCACACTGCCTGCTGCTACAGCTGCTGGGCAGTGTGTGGGGACTGGGGTTGGCAGCATTTGCCAGGGAAAGCTGGGTGCCATCATGGGACACCCGAGAAGAAAAACACCTCTCACCACTGGTTGATTTCAAAAGAAAGTGAGTCTATTTTTTAAAAAAAGCATTGTTAATGTAATTGGTACCCCTTCTCTAACTTTTTGAGTTCACAATTTACTTGGTCCAGATTTTCTATTCTTTTTTTTTAACTAGTAAATGAAATTTAGATACTTCATAAAATTATGAACAGATAGCACATTGGAGGCCAGAGCTCCGCTGTGAACTACCTGTTGAGGGTGTTACCCAAAACAAGCGCCAGAAGACGACAGAGCCTCGGCCTTCCCTGGGCTGGTCTCCACCCGTGGTAAGGAGAGTCCTCATCTGGAATGCGTAGAGTGTCATGGTCATGTTGTCAACTTCATTTGCGGTTACCGGTTTCAGCAGGCTTTGCTTTTATGCTGTTGTGGAATTTCATCTCTCTGTGTCGCACCTTCCTTTCTTCACTGTAGATGTAAAAAGTGACTTTTGCCTCATGAAAGGGTTAAGGACATCTCTCATGTAGACCCCATGCTGCGGGTGTGGCTCTGATGTTTTTGAACAGATTCTAGAGGGGCGTTCTGAACAGGAGGATGCAGGTCAAAATCAGCATCTTAAGGCTCTGCACTCTGTGAGATGCTCCCCATCTGATCTGGTAGCAACAAGAACCTAGAAAAACCTCTCAGGGGGCTCTGTGTTTTCCCCTTCAGAAATAACAGGAAACCCAGATGACCTTCCAGCAGCAGCGAGTGCCAGCGTGGAAGCAGCAGCGTGCATCCCTGTGAGGATCATGGACAGGAGTTTTATATATAGTGTTTGGTTTTCTTGCTGCGTGTGTGAGGTTGAGTTTTCCTGATGTTAACTTTATATTCTACCCTTGAGTGGATGAGAGTCTCGTCTGTAGACGAGAGGATTTCTGATTTCCTATAATGCAAGGTGAGGGTAGGTTCTTAAGTGGAAATTCTGCTGCTGCTGCTGCTGCTGCTGCTGCTGCTGCTGCTGCTGCTGCTGTATTCCCACAGGCTTGTGTCCAGCAAGAGAGTAGGGAAGGTGGGAGCACACTCCTGGGGAGTGTCTTATCACGTTTTAGTTTTGAGCACTAAGCCCCTGGGACAGTGTTCTGATATACTGCTGGGTTCCCAACGCAGAGCCTTGGTGAGGTGTCTGTCTGCAAACTGCATGCATTACGTTCACCCACATACAGCTGGGATGAGAGCTGTCTGTGTGGAAGGGTCTGTTGCTAAAGCCCTGAACGAGCTGCGTGGGTAGCTGGTGTGCCCTTTATTGCCTTTGGCTAAAGACTGTCCACATGTCTGTCCAGACACATGATGTGACACATGATGTGATGGCCTGTGTAGGGTTCCTCATTTGTCTGTCTTGTTTGTCCCTAACTGCTCAGTGGCAACCTAGAAGACTGGACTCTGCCCAGGGTGGCTCTTTGTGAAAGTGGTTTATTTTGGCCACTGGAGAAAGAGACGGCTGACAAGTGGCACCAGTGTGCTTCATGCTGCACAGAACACCATCTAAATAAGCTGGCCAAAGAGGTTGCTGCAGCAAGTGCAACTCTACCTGAGGGCCACTGAGAGTCTTCATTCTGTTTATCAGAGTGTATGTGTCCTGTTTAAGCAAAAAGTAAAACTGTCATTTACAAAAGAAGGTCAGTCTGTATCCTAAGAATTTTAATAAAAAGCTAAAATCAAAAAAAAATATGATAGAGGTCCTTAAAGAGGAAATGAATAAATCCCTTAAGTCTATAAAACACAAATAACAGAAAGAAATGAATAAAAATGGAAATAGAATCAATAAAGAAATCCCAAACTGAGAGAAATCTAGAAAGGAACAATTTAGGAACTTCAAATCAGAACCTCGGAGGCAAGCATAACCAACAGAGCACACGAGCCAGGGAGCCTCTGGTGGTAAGGACGCAACACAAGAAACAGATACCTTGTCAAAAAAAAAAAAAAAAAAAAAAAAAAAACCTGGCACAAAATAGTCAGGAAATCTGGGACACTATAAAAAGACCAAATCTAAGTACAATAGGAATAGAAGAAGGAGAAGAAACCCAGGTCAAAGACAGAAAATGTTTTCAAAATAATCAGAAGAAAATTGCCCTAACTTAAAGAAGGAGATGGCCTATCAAAGTACAGGAAGTGTCTTAGTTAGTGTTTTACTGCTGTGAATAGACACTATGACCAAGGCAACTTTTATAAGGACAATAATTAATTGGGGCTGGCTTACAGTTTCAGTGGTTCAGTCCATTATCATCAAGGTGGGAGCATGACAGCATCCAGGCAGGCATGGGGATGGAGGAGCTGAGAGTTCCATCTCTTGCTCTGAAGGCAGCTAGCAGAAGACTGGCTTTCAAGCAGCTAGAACAAGGGTATTAAAGCCCACAGTGACATACCTACTCCAACAAGGCTACACCTCCTAATCTCACCGTTCCCTGGGCCAAGCATATATAAACCATTACAGAAAGCATATGGAATACCAAAAACTGGAACAGAAAAAATTCTTCTCAGCACATAATAATGAAAACACTAAATGTACAGAACAACAAAAGAATATTAAAAGCTGCAAGGGGAAAAGACCAAGTAACATATAAAGCAGATCTATTATAATAACACCTAACTTCTCAATGGAGACTCTAAAAGCCAGAAGGACCTGGACATACATAGTACAGACCCTAAGAGACCACAGATGCCAGCTCAGACTATTATACTCAACAAAACTTTCAATCACAATAGATGGGGGGAAAGCGACATTCCATGATAAAATCAAATTGAAGCAATATCTATCTACAAATCCAGATAGGTGCTAGAAGGAAAATCCCAACCTAAAGAGGTTAATGACGCCCAAGAAATCACAAGGAATAAATCCCAGACTAAAAAATTAAAAAGAGGGAAAACACACACACCAAAATAACAACAGGAACAACAACCATTGCTCATTTCTATCAGTCCACACCAAAGAGCTCAATCCCCATAAAAAGTCACAGGAAACAGAATGGGTGCAAAAGCAGGACCAGTCCTGCTGCTGCATCCTAGAAACACACCTTAGCATCAGGATAGACATTTCCTCAATGTAAAAGTATGGAAAAAGATGGTCTAAGCAAATGGACCTATGAAGCAAGCTGGTGTAGTCATTTTAATATCTGACAAAATAGACTTCACCCAAACTAATCAGAAGAGATTACATATGGGAAGTACATTACATATTCATCAAAGGGAAAATCCACCAAGAAGACATTGCAGTTCTTAACATCTATGCACCAAACACAAGGCCACCAAAGTTCATGAAAGAAACGTTATTACAGCTTAAATCACAGTGACCCTCACACACTGATAGTGGGAGACTACATACCCCACTTTCACCAAAAGATGGGTCATTGAAACAAAAACTAAACAGAAATGTAGCTAACAGACTTTATAAGCCAAGTGGACATAACATATTTGCACATTTCACTCAAACACAAAAGAATATACCTTCTCAGCACCTCATAGGACTTTCTCCAAAACTGGCCACATACTAAGACACAAATCAAGTCTCAACAGATACAAGAAAATTGAAATAACTCCTACACCCTATCTGACCACCACAGATTAAAGCTGCATATCAGCAAAAACAGAACAAAAAGCTTACAAAGTTAAAGAAACTAAACAAATCACTACTGAAAGAAAAATTGATCCAAGACAGAAATTAGGAAAGAAATTTAAAACTTTGTAGAATTGAATGAAAATGAATACATAGCATACTCAAACATGGGGGACAATGAAGCCAATTCTAAGAGGCAAGTTCATAGTGCTGTGTACATAAAAAGTTGGGGAGAGCTAGGCGTGGTGGCACATGCCTTTAATCCTAGCACTTGGGAGCCAGAGGCAGTCTGACTTCTATGATTTCAAGGCCAGCCTGATCTACAAAGTGAGTGCAGGATAGCCAGGGCTATTACACAGGAAAAAAGGGGGGGGAGAAGAAATCACACCAAAAATGAGTAGACAGTAAACTCAGGGCTGAAATCAATAAAATAAAAACAAATGGCCACAACCAAAAAAAAAAAAAAATCAATGAAACAAAGAATTGGTTGGTTCTTTAAGGAAATCAGTAAGATTGACAGAATCAAAAGGCAGATCAAAAGGATCGAAACTGATAAAATTAGAGATAAGAAGGGGAACATAACAAGCACCTAGGAAATCCAGATTCATGAGGACATACTTTAAAAACCCTTTACTCTACCAAACTGGACTTTTCTCAATGCATACCATTTACTAAAGTTAAATCAAAATCAGATAAACAATTTAAACAGACGTATGACTGTCCCCAGTGAAATAGAAGCCAACTCCCCCAAAAAAAGAACAACAATAAATGACAAGTGGTTTTAGTGCAGAATTCTACCAGACATTAAAAAAAAGTTAATGCTTAAATCATTCCATAAAATAGAAACAGAAAAAACATTGCCCAATTTGTTTTATGAGGCCAGAGTTACACTGATACCTAAACCACATAAAGATTCAACAAAAATTATAAACCAATTTCCCTTAAAAACAGATACTCAATAAAATACTTGCAAACTGAATCTAAGAACTCATCAAAAATATAATCCACCATGATCAAATAGGCTTCATCCCAGAAATGCAAGGAAGGTTCAACACATACATCAATAAATGTATTCTACCCTATAAACAGACTGAAATTCTACATGATCATCTCATTAGCTGACGGAGAAACCCTTTAAACCCTTTGTTTAACCCTTTAACAAAACCCAGTACCTCTTCATAATAAAAGTCCTAGAGAGATTAGGGATACAAGGGACATACCTCAACATAACAAAGGCAGTTCACAGGAAGCCCATTACAAATGTCAACTTAAATGAGGAGACATTCAAGGCAATTCTCTAAAATCAGGAACAAGACAAGGTTGCCCATTCTTTCCATACCTATTTAATATAATATTTGAAGTCTTAGCTGTATCAATAAGACAACTGAAGGAGATCCAGGGAATACAAAGTGGAAAGGGAAAACCCAAAGGGCCTTTATTTACAGATTATAAGATGGTATACAGAAGTGACCCTAAAAATCCCACCAGGAAATTTCTACAACACTTTAGCAAAGTAGCTGGGTGCAAAATTAACTTTAAAAAATCAGTAGAACAAGAATCATAGAAACACCTTTCAAGCCTGAAATAATATAAAGTATCTTGAGTAAACTCTAGCCAAGCAAGTGAAATACTCATATAATAAAGACTTTAAGACATTGAAGAAAGAAAATAAGATATCCAAAAATGAAAAGGTCTCCTGCTGGGAAACTTTACTATTAAGGTAGCACTCCCCCATGACAGGATGGCTTTCTGAGCTTGACCAAAGCGGGGACTCCCTTTCTCAGCGGGGCTTCCAGGTCTCTTTTTCTGGAGAGTGTCCCTGAACGAAGGTGGCTGGTCATGGTTGGCCTTGTCTGAAAAGTGATCTTGTGCAGAGCTCTCTGCAAGGCTGCATAACTCAGCACACACATTCTACTCTGGCTTCCTGTCTGTGTAATAATTAGGTACAACCAATCAGCCCTTCTTGCTCACTTGATGCTACGACCAATAAGCCCTTTCCACCTGTACTCCTAAAAAAGCCCTTATATACCCTATCCCTGAAACAGTAAAGTAGACTCGTCTCGCTCTAACTGTCTCCAGGGGTCATTCTGTCCAAACTCAAGGCCAGACAGCCAAACACTGCTCTCAGCCTCTGTCTCCTTTCCCCCCTCAGGCTGGTGGCCAACAGCCTCCATGGAGAAAAGGGAGACCACACTTTCCCGTGCTCTTGGATTGGTAGGATAATTTAGTAAAAATAATCATGCTACAAATTCAATGCAATCCCCACCAAAATTCCAACACAATTCTTTATAGATCTTGAAAGAACAATTTTCAGCTTCATAGGAACACACACACACATACATACACACACACACACACACACACACCAATAGCTAAAACAATCCTAAATAATAAAAGAACTGCAGGAGTATCACCATCCCCAACCTCAAATTTTACTCTGGAGCTATAGTAATACAAACTGCATGGAAACAGACACCTTAGTCAGTGGGGTTACCCACTGGAAACCCAGACATGAATCCACACACCTATGAACATCTAATGTTTGACAAAGAAGCCAGAGATCCAAACAAGGGACAAAAAGATAACATCTTCAACAAATGGTGCTGGTCAAACCGATGGCTGCATGTAGAAGAATCCAAATAGGTCCATACTTTTCAGCCTGTACACAACTCAACTCCAAATGATCAAAGATGTAAACAGAAGACAGATCAGATACACTGAGCTGGACAGACGAGAAGGTGAGAATAACAAACTCAAGGGCACAGGGCAGACTTTCTAGACAGAACATGGTTAGTCACTAAGATCTACAATTAACAAAAGGCACTCAGGAAACTGAATAGCTTCTGTACAGCAAAAGACACCATCATTTGGTCAAAGCCACAGCCTACAGAATGGGAAAAGACTTTTACCAACTACATATCTGATAGAGGGCTAATATCCAAAATATATGAAGAACTCAAAAAACTAGGTATCAAGAAAATGTAAATCCAGAAAAGAAGGACAGACAGACTGACTAAATAAACTAATAAGGAAATTTTTTAAAAAATGGTTAGGGCAAAAAAAATCACAAGAGATGCTTTTTAAAACATTGGCAAGTGGTGATGGTAACATTTATAGAAAATGTAAACGGCCTAAAATAGGCAAAAAATAAACATATTCCTTTGTTTTTGAGTTGGGGTCTTATGTGGCCCAAACTAACTTCAAACTCCTGACAGGCTCAAAGGAACCAAAGGCAGCTTAAAAGAGATGGCTGCACACTGGTGTTTGACACAGTGAGATTCATCTCCAGCAAGTAAGTGCCCCTCATCAATGTATGGATTAAAAAAGACGAGGCAGATTAAATGGTTGATGGATGATAGATAAGTCAATATGGAGTATTACTTATCCAGGAAGAAAAATGAAATCACATTTTTACAGGAAAGTGTGTAGAACTGGAACTATCACTGTAAAGTGCAATAATCGAGACCCAGAAAGACAAATGATACATTTTCTCTGCCGTGCAGTCTAGATTTAGAGAGAGAGGAAAGTGGAGGTTGAGGGGAGATGATTTGAGGACAAAGGGGAAAGCTTGAGAACAAAAAGGTTATGGGGTAAATATATCAAAGAATGAATCACATAGAAAAATGTCATAATTAAAGCTATATTATATACTCTAAATCACTATTAAAATTACTATACTGTTACAGTATTTTGTTACTGCAATTACAATAGTATAGATTGATAGAAATTAATATGATAATACAGAAATGAAGCCATACATTTTTAGTCAACTGATTTTCAACTAAGATGCCAAGACAGTTCAATGAAGGGAAAATGACTTTTTCAACATACAACACAAGGGCTATTTGGTTATCAGCTACAAGAAAGATGTAAGTCCTTACTACCATACACAAAAATAAACTCAAAATGGGTCAGAGACATATATGCTGAAACTGCAAAGCTTTTAGGAAAAAAGAGAAAGCATAAACTGTCTTGGGAAAGAGTTGAAAAGGTCTCTAAAGTAGAACCCACAGACACATGGCCACAAGAGACCTCACCAAAACAAGAAACTTCTGCACCAATTTTTTTAAAAAAAAATCACCATTGTAGGATTGAGAATATAGCTCACTTAGCAGAGTGCCTGCCCAGAATACACAGGGCTCTGAGTGTGATCCTCAGCACCATATAAAGCAGGCATAGCGGTGCACACCTGGTCCTAGCACTCTGAACATGGAGGCAGGAGAATCAGGTTCAAGGCTATCCTTCTCTATAAAGTGAGTTTGAGGCCTCTCTAGGCTTCATGAGCCCTTGTCAGTGCACTCACACACATGTGTGCGCACACACACACACACACACACACACACACACCAAAAAAACCACCCACTTCTCCTAGGGCTGGGTGGGGATGTAGCTCAATAGTAGAATGCTTGTCTAGCATATAAACCAAACAGACTAGGGTAAACTGCTCATGCTTGGGGTAGAAAGAAGACATTAGTAGACAGAAACAGTGAAACCCTAAGTTTGTCTTCAGCAAGCCTAAGCTAGGGCTGGAGAAATGGGGGTGAAGAACACTTGGTGCTTGCGGAAGACTCAAGTTTGGTTCCTAGCTCCTACATGGTAGCTCACAGCCATCTGTAACTCCAGTTCCAGGAAATCTGATGCTGTCTTCTGTCCTCTGTGGGCACCAAACATGCACAGACACACACATGCAAAACATAAATAAATTTATACATAAATCTTTAAAACAGAAGTAAGTGCAGATAGTTTTGACAGACATGACTGTAAATAAGTGCTAAAGATGGAAGCAGGTGAGGAGCACGAGCACTTTGTCCCAGTTATGTAACTTTCTGCAAATAATAAACAAGAGCTTAAACAACAAAACAGGACTAGACCCTGGATGAGACAAACGGTCCCTGCCCTGACAACCTGGATGCCCTGCCGAGGGCACACTCCCTGCTCCAGCTAGTACAGCCCTAATTTATACTTATTATCTCAGTAACATGGCTAATTAAAAGCAATGCCCCTTGTATGCCCCCCCCAAAGCATTTTGCTTTGGACACTTGCTTGTACAATCATGCCAACTAAAAGGCCCAGACTGAAAGGCCCCACTCTGGTGATCAGAGATGACAAGGGGCTTCTATAAAGGCAAGAGAGGGTGTGTCAAGGGTCATGATATTGGGAGTCAAAAAATGAGGACAGGTAGGAGTCAGCCCAGGCATGAGGCCCTCAGGAGGAGAGTTAGTAGGGTCTGTTAGGGACAGTTAGTGCTGGGAGCTGACTACAAGGACTGGAATTCTCTGGGCAGCAAGCCATTTTCAGGCAGATGGGATGGGGTGTGTGAAAAAAACTACAAATTACAAACTTGGGAAATTAACGTTCTCAGTTCCCCCAGACCCACCCTGCCATCTCTTTCTAAGGTTTCCTGTTTTTATAAACTTTGATACATACTTAGCTCCAGCTCAGTCAACCTAACTTCCAAAGGAATTAAGAGATCCCGTTAAATACCAATCTGCCACTGGTAAGCTCGAGACCTGGGCAAGGCCCCTGGCCCGTGTTAGACCCAGCATCATGGGCCATGTGGACTTGGAGCCTGAGTTGTCTCCCGCCACACCTCCACACCTCCACACCTCCACACCTCCACACCTCCACACCTCCACACCTCCACACCTCCACACCTCCACACCTCCACACCTCCACACC
>NW_021605170.1:1200832-1254464 GCF_004785775.1 Grammomys surdaster | reverse complement strand
CCACACCTCCACACCTCCACACCTCCACACCTCCACACCTCCACACCCTGAGCCCTGTGAGGCATTCTTCATTGTTAAAAACCATGTGGTCTTCAACAAGCATCACCTCCAGGTTTTCTTGTGAATTCAAGATTGCAGAGAATAGGGAGAAAGTTTCAGGAAACCCCCACTGCTCTTTCAGGGAAGAAGGCTTGTGTTCTGGGTGGGTTTGACAGTGATTTTCACTTTCCATCTAAATACTTATGAAACACCAGGAACAGTGCATGCTGTTCATATCCAGACTGTGAGTTTTTTAAAAATCTTGAATATTCCCATTCCTGTGATATTTTTAAATTTAAAAACCCTGCTAGGAGCCAAGCGTAGTGGCCTATGTCTGTAGTCCCTGTGCTCCCTGTAGTGAGGCAGGGGAGCGCACTGTTCTGTCAGTGTGGGTTATATGTATGGGGACTAGGGCTGGAGACTGGCTCTGCCCAAGAGCTCTTCTCTGCATGTCTTTTCCTGGGCAAAGGAAAAGAACCCAAACCTAACCTCACATGAGACCCTTTCTCGGGAAGAACAAATGCTCACATGAGGCCCTTTCTCAGGAAGAACAGATGCTCCCAGGCCTCACCTACTTGGTGGAGTCTCCACAGTTTTAGCATCTTGTGGCAAATCATGCCCAACAGCAGTTGCTCTTCTGTCAGAGACAGAAATAAAAGAATAGAGGTATCTAGAAGCCCACATATGCTAGGCTGAGGGAACCTGGAAGAAAAGAGATAACTTTACTCTAAAGCGTGCCCAGAAGCTGAAGTCTGAGGTCAGCACTGTAACTGCCATCCAGGCTAGGAAGCACACACTGGTGTGTGCGCTCATCACAACCCATAATAGAGCATCCTTGTCATGATCCTGCAGCATAACCTGGAGACAAAGACTGATTCCATACGAAATGTCCTGATAAAACATGGCATGTGCAATCAAGTTTTTTTCCAAAGGAAGCTAACAGAATGGGAACTTGTGAAAACCCTCCTTGCCTGTCCTTCCCCAGGGACAAACTCTTGTTTTTGAAAACTGATTTCAATTAGCCCATGGATGAAAGCCTTCCCATCAGTGATACAGCCTCATCCCTAGGGTCCAGGAAGGAAATTCCAGTTCAAGGAGGTACTAGTTTTTAGTTTGTTTCCTAGCACCTTTGCAGTCATAACCAAGCAGAGAATACTGCATGATTTCAAAAGTCAGCGAGGCACCTTACAACATCTTCAGGAAACTCTGCACTCCCTTGGTGCTTTCAACCCCCTCCCCCCACATCTTGCAGAACAGAAGCAAGTTCTCAGTCACCTACCTCTAGTTTCCATCAGTCAAGAAAGTGGAAGCCAGTTATTTTCTGCCTGACCCAAGTCAACCAATCTCACAAGGCTTTTGCAGGAATAAGGTAACAATGAAATGCATAGAAATACAAGTGGCATCTCTTATTTAGAGCACCACACAAAGCTCATCTACATATCAAAAAATGTCTTCAAGTCTACACACAAATAACCTCACACAATTTCATGTCATGACATGTAAGGATCTTCAGTGCAAACCATCTGCTCATGTTGTCAATAATGCCCTTAATTGGGGGCTGGAGAGATGGCTCAGAGGTTAAGAGCACTGAATGTTCTTCCAGAGGTCCTGAGTTCAATTCCCAGCAACCACATGGCGGCTCATAACCATCTGTAATGGAATCTGATAGTCTCTTCTGGTGCATTTGTTGACAGCTACAATGTACTCATATAAATAAATAAACCTTTAAAAAATTAAATATTAAAAAATAATGCCCTTAATCTCCATTTTTTAACACAGAAAACAATGGCCCCACACTCTTAGTTCTTGGCCTCCTTGAGCTGTCCTATTAACACATTATCTATCTTCAGATGGGGAGATGAGCACACAGCATTTTATACAAAGCCTTCTTCACTATGGTCACATGGCCCTGGCCATCCAGAATCCTAAACTTCCTTCCTGTATTCAGCATCTAGAAAACATCTCCATTGTCCAAAGTCTTGCTGCTAGGAAAACAAAGTGAAAGTCATGAAGCTACTTGAAATCTTTCACTGGAAAAAGGCAGAAGGCTAAGACCCAGAGAGGTTTATCTGACACAAGGTTAGCCAGTTCCATGGCAGCAATTGCTAGAACACAGTTCTTACACCCCTTCTTTATGGCTCACCCTAAGTGATAGAAAACACACACACACACACGAGACAACTATAAAACAGGAGAAAATATCAACAAACTATATGCCTGACAAATCCAACAAACTAATACCTAGCACGCAGAAGGAACTCTAAAAGTTCAATAGTGATTTCTTTTCTAATCCACTTTAAAAATGGGAAACAGTTCTAAGAAAGATGACACACATATGGCTAACAGGCACATGGAAAACCAAGTCAACATCCTTAATCATTAGGAAAATGTAAATAAAAATCATAGTGAGATACTACTTCATTCCAGAAACAATGGATTTTTTAAAAAAATCAGGCATGGAACTGCACTCCCAGAACACAGGATCATGAATTCAAGGACAGCTTGGGCTACAGTGAAAACCATCTCAAAAACAAACAAACAAGCAAACAAACAAATCATTTAATAAGTTCTACTGCAAGATCTATATCTAAAGGAAATGAAACAAATTTGTCAAGAAGATATTCACACCCTGCACTCCCACATTAACAAAGTAACTATTCACAACTAAAACAAGTAGTAGAGCATCCAAAGTGCCATCAACTGAGGAACACGCAAAGGAAGTAAGTATTCAGTCACTTAAAGTGAAAGAAAATGACACTGCTCAGCCATTTAAAGAAAGAACTCCTAGCTAGGGATGTAGTTCCATTGGTAGAACTGCCTACCTATCATGCAAGAAACTAAAGATAATCCTCAGGACCACAGAAAGCAGGTGTGATGTCACATCCCTGTATCCCCAGTGCCTGGGAGGTGTCAGGAGGAGGATCCAAAGTTCAGGGTCAACTTTGACTACATACCAAGTTCCAGGAAAGCCTAAGCTACACAACACTCTTATCAGAGACACATAAATGGGGAGAGAGAAAAAGAAAGAAGAGGAGGAAGGAGGGAGGAATAGCTGATGCCAGAGTCCAGGGAGACTGAGGTGGGAGAGAAAAGTAATGAGACAGGAATAAGCATCATAACCAAGTCAGGCTCAGTAAACCTCAAAGGGCTAGAAGAAAAGATGGCCTGTTTTTACTTTCATCAAGAAAAGTATTTGAAAAGATAGGTATACTTGACCTAACTGACGCATTCTGCACTAAAGGATCACATGATCCTCCATTAGTGTGTGCAGCTTCTCATGTGTAAGGTTAGAAATCAAATCCCAGCGAGCCTTGAAAAAGATGTAAGCATAGAAGGGGCTGGCCAGAAGTGAGCATAACACCGCAATCTCAAGATGAAACTGGCTGTGGATGAGATGTTCCCCGAGGGCGCGGGACCCTCTGTGGACCTGGATGCGGCGGGAGGTGGCACGGGACTCTCGATGGACTTGGCAGCCAATGAAAAGGCAGTTCATGCAGACTTTTTTAATGATTTTGAAGATCTCTTTGATGATGATGATGTCCAGTGAAGCCGCCCAGTCACATTGGCTCCATGTCTGTGACATGTCTGGAATCTCTCAGGACAGTATTAGCTGGTTGGAGATACCATGTGAATATCACTAGAAATCAGGACCTAGTCAACCAGTAGGGGAACTGTCTGAACCAACTGGGTACTGATGTCTCTGGGAATACCAGCCTTGTGTCCTTGTTTAAATTAATAAAGAGCACTATAACAATAAGAAAATAAGAAAGAACAAAAGAACAAAAGAAAGAAAGAGAGAGGGAGGGAGGGAGGGAAGGAGGGAGGGAGGGAGGGAAGGAGGGAAGGAAAGATGTAAGCATCTCAAGCAGGACTCTCTCCATCAAAACCCACCTGGGATATGGCAGCCATCCTGCTTGGGTGAGCTAAACTGAGGCTGCCTTCCCAACCTCTGCTCCCCACAAGGAGTGTGGCCACGGGAAGCTGAGCTTGGGTCAGAATACACAGAGGGTTGGTTAAAGCCCGGAGATGCTTCATTTTTGTCTGAAAGCTTTCAGAGTTTGGGAGAACAACTCAGTTTATAGAAGCTTCTCAGAGTAAAGCCTTTTACCATTGAACAGTCTGCAGTAGGTTTCCAGTAACAGTCTTTTACCCTGCCAAGTGTGGCACTATACACCTTTAATCCCAGCATGCAGGAGGCAAAGGGCTTCTCTGTGAGTTCCAGGCCAGCCAGGGAAACATAGTGATATCTTGTCTCAGAAAAAAAAAGAAAAGAAAAAACGAAAGGAAGGAAAGAAGGAAGGTTGGTCAAACGGAGGAACAGAAAAGAACAGAGTTATCAAATTTAAAGAGTTCCTGGTGTTTCATAGTTTCCTGAAGGGCTTTTCTCTTTAAATCATAGAAGACTGTTGACGTTTACCAAAAGCTACTCATGCATCTGTTTCTCCTCATTTCTGTTAATGTTGAAAACCATTCTTATACATATTTCATATAATCTTACACCCTGGAGTAGCCCTACTGGACACAATGTATTTCCCTCTTTGTATAAGGCTGTGTTCACTGTTAATGTATTTTAAAAAATGTTTTCCTGTGTTTATTGAAAATACTACTGTGTAAATTTTCTCATAATATCTTGGTCTCCAAAATGAGTTAAAAAGTAGACTGTTCAATTCTATCTTCTGAAAGTTCTGCATGTATTGGTATTATTTTAATATTTGGTAAGATGAGAGGAACTTTCTGGGCCCATTTTTGTAAAAAACGTTCTAAGTAGAAGTTCAGTTACTTTTACTGACATATAAATCTTCTGATATATTTATCTTCAAATAGTATTGAAAAGTCTGTATTCACAGCCATCAGACTGACCAGCCGCCTAAAGCTGTGGCTATGGCTCTAACAGCTGTTCCTCTTCCTCTTTTTCTTCTCTTCCTCCTACTTGTCTGCCACCTCTCTCTTCCCCTGCACAGCCTCTACCAACTTTCCAATGCCCAGGAATACTCTACCACATACAACAAGAGTCCCTGCTAGGCATGAGGAGGAAATATGGATTCCTAAGAGCCAGACTCTAACAGATCCCACTGAAGTGGCCAGGCTTATATTCTGAGGTCCTCTAGGACTCCCTGTGCTATGTGGTCCCACTTCAGCAAAGCATTACAGAAGTGAACAAACTGTTTCATGCATGCTATGCCCAGCAGCAGATACAGTGAATATTTACATGCATTTACTGAACAAATGAATAAATGGTTGAACATGGTGGGAATCTGGGAGATGAAACACAAATGGTACCTAATATTAGGGTAACTTCCCTGGAGGTGTGGCCACCCACACACACACAACAACATTGCCTTTAACCTGGTTGTGTATAATGGTGCTCAACACAGTTCCCACAGGAGCTCATCTTACTTTCTGAGTAAGTGTTCTTAGCTACATTTTAATGGTGAAGAAAATAAAATTCGGACAACTTGAGGTCACACCGCTAATAAGAAGCAGAGCCTGGACTCCTACCCGGGACTGACTGAGCTCATCCTAGAGTGTTTCTGTGTGCAGTCACTAGAGCGTCCAACATGCCACTCACCAGGGGCAATAAAGCAACAGTGGCATTCGCCACCCCCTACACACACATATGTACATTAGCAAGAAAGTATTTATCAGATTAACAACCTGCTTGCTCCCATAGCAGAGAGTGACAGAACGAGGCTTTGCTGAGCCTTCTGTGGAGGCCAAGGACACAGGGATGCCCCAGGTCTTGCAGTAGTAACCATCTTGTCTACCAAGGGGAAGCCATGTGTTTACTCTTTGATAACAATGTCATGACCAAACAATGGGAGCATGAGGACTGGAAACCTGACAGACATGGGTCTGAGCCTGACAGGTCTGTGCCCGGGAACTAGGCACTCAGCAGTACTCTGAAGCAAGAGCTCTATTTCTTTGTCACCTTGATATGGCAGCCATTACTGGCCACACCTGCCAAATGAGTGTCCGGGCCTGATGTGTCCCTGGGTCTTTGGCCTCCAAAGATAAAAGACAGCACGAAGGATTCTTACACTGCCCCATTCCTTGACTTTCCAAGTGCAAGTGAGTCTGATCTTCAGAGCTGTTGGTCTGGCTGTGGTGCTGAGACACTGGGGCTCGTTGCTCTTTTCCTTGCTCCCCTTTCCCAAATTCTAACTTGTCTGTCTCCCTGCGCACAAATCACACTGATTGACAGGAAGAGGGAAGCTCATAGCCAAAATAGGAGGCAAATCAAATGGTTGGTTCAGCTCTCTCCATAAGCAAGACAAGCTGGTGTAGAATCATGACGCACCCATACTTTTATAAGGGACAGATGTGAAGCATGCCTGAATTGCTTTAAATTGCTACTTCTTCAGTGGCTAGAGGCAGGGAGGAGAAAAACCAACATCCATATACATTTATACATTCACCAGGAAATGGGTTTATACTGTACTCCAATCAGGATTTACCACAAGCCTGGAACACCACACCTAATGAGCAGGCAAAACCCAGCCCATTGTCAACAGAGAAAAGTCCATCTCAAACACCAAAGATTTTAAATCAAAATGGATGTTAGAAGAGCAGGATTCTCACCAGTGCTGTCGTAGTTAAAGCTGTTTCTGGCAGTAGACAGCTAGTTGTTTAGGGGCCAGAGTTTTGGGACACTTTAGGAGAAAGGCAATGAAGGCTTGTGAGGTGCAAAACTGAGAGGATTTGTATGGTCTACAGCTGTTCCACATGTACTTCTCTGGAAATTCTTAGTATAGCCTCTGACCACCAGGGCCCATCCGTAAGCTGGTACACAAGTCTTACCACATCCGTTTTCAGGCCACAGTTTAGGTCTTCAGATAAAACCCCAGAGATCTGTGCAGATCCTCGTAGCTAATGTAGTACTAGCTTTTAGTCACCATTCGAGATGGCTAATTGGTTCTCCGTGTAGTCAGCTGTCACTGTAACAAATGCCTGGAGTAAGAGCTTAGAGAGGGGAAAGGTTTGCTTTCTGCTCACAGGTCTGGAAGTGTCAGAGTCACTTAGCCCTGTAGCTCTGAGCCTGTGATCAGTTACTAGACCTTTAGGGCCATAGACAGGCCACCAAGGTTCCCAGTATTTAAAAAGAAAATGGAAACAAATCTGTTTTAAAGGTTCAGGAGAAAATAAACTCACATTTTCTCTCTACCATGCCTTTGGCCATCTTACAAAATCAAGAGACAAAGGCTAAAACATGTAAGCTTTAATTGTGAGACAGCAGGAAGGGGACCTGTTCACCATCTGTACCACTGCACCAGACTTTTTTTTTTTTAAGATTTATTTTAGAACTGGACGTGGTGGTGCACACCTTTAATCTCAGCATTGTGGGGTCAAAGGCAGGAGGATCTCTGTGAATTCAAGGCCATCCTGGTCTACAAAGATACAAAGAGTTCCAGACAGCCAGGGCTGTTTCACACAGACCAGTCTCAAAAAACAAAACAAGTAAACATAAAAAACAAAAACAAAAAATGGCGGCCATTGGTGGATCGCAGCCGCCAAAATGAAATTCAATCCCTTCGTGACTTCTGACTGAAGCAAGAACGCAAACGGCATTTCAATGCACCTTCTCACATTCGGAGGAAGATCATGTCTTCCCCTCTTTCCAAAGAACTGAGACAGAAGTATAATGTTCGGTCTATGCCCATTCGAAAGGATGATGAAGTTCAGGTTGTTCGAGGACACTACAAAGGCCAGCAGATGGCAAAGTGGTCGAAGTGTACAGGAAGAAATACGTCATCTACATTGAGGGAGTCCAGCGAGAGAAGGCTAACGGCACCACTGTGCATGTGGGCATCCAACCCAGCAAGTTATCACCAGGCTAAAGCTGGACAAGGACTGCAAGAAGATCCTGGAGAGGAAAGCCAAGTCCCAGCAAGTAGGAAAGGAGAAGGGCAAATACAAAGAAGAAACAATCGAGAAGGTGCAGGAGTAGAGACATCTCATGCACGGCTTTCATTAAAGACCGCTTATGTAGAAAAAAAACATTTATTTTAACTGAGCATAGTAGCACACACTTTTAAGCACAATACTTGGGAGGCATATCTCTGTGAATTCAAGGCCAGCCTAGTCTATGTAATGAGTTCCAAGACAGCCAGAGCTACAAAGTAAGGCCCTGTGGGAGGGGAGGGGCACAAGATTTATTTTAATTATCCGCCTACAGGTCTGTTCTACACCCAGGTAGCAGTAAAGACCTACTGCTGAGGCCCAGCCTGCCCTGTGATTTGGCTTCAAGGTACTTCCAACTATCAAAAAGCAGGCAAGGCTCAGTCACGCAAGTACAGACACCACAGACTCCTCCTTTAAAGGCATCACTGTGCTCTGGCTGACAGGTCCTAAAGTGCACATCAACCAGGGTTGACAACAACAGGGGAAGGACCAGGAGGGAACAAAGATAGGTAACTGCCACTAAGGGATTTGAATAAGCCTAGAAGAAAGCCTCCAGTGGTAGCTGCTGCTGGCCTCCTCCAGAAATATGGGAGACTAGCATAAATGTTAGGGTCTTAGAACCCCTTTAGGGCATTTGCAAGGTTCACAGTATTTGAAGATTTAGGGTGGCCTTCTATCACTTACTGTCTTCATGTCAAGAGGCTGAAGGCCACTAGGTGTCTCTGTTCAGAAATCGCTGGACATTTAGACCCTGGGCAGTGTCCAGATGAGAGTTACCTAAACACCAATGTGCACAGGACATTGTGTGAGCTCACACAGTATTGTGTTTGAACCCTACTCTAGTACTCAGTATGTGACAGAGTGAGGTACTGAACATCCTCAACTGTCTCACCTGCAAAACAGAGACATGGACGACAGGATAGCCCTGCATCGACGCTGGCTACTCCTTCATTTCTTGCCCACCAGCTCCTTTTCCTACTCTTAGGGCCCTTTCTTTCGTCCACCACATATCCTGTCTCCTACTGCTGTGTACTGAACTGTCAGGAAGCTGCAGAGTCCTGTCTTCTGAACACCAGGCACTTACACTTCAGAGAGGGAGAACCAGAGCCCTGACCTTTCAGTGAGTAGTCCCTGTCAGGTCCACCACTAAGTGCAAGGAACAAAGGAGATGAAACTTCCTTCAGGAAGCAACATTCTAATGAGACACAGGACCAGGGGCTCAAAAAGGGACTAAGAGACGGTTCAGCTGATGGCCAGATCCACATAAAAAGGTAAGTACTGGTGCACACCTGTAATCCCAGGTTGAAATGGAGAAACAAGTGGACCTGTGGGGCTCTTTGGTCAGCCAGACTAACTGTAATCAGAGAACCCAGGTCTTAGTGAGAGACTCTGTCTCAAAATGTAAGATGGGAGACCCCTAAGAAATGACACTGGGATTTCTGAGTTTGAGGCCAGCCTGGTCTACAGTGTGAGTTCCAGGACAGCTAAGGCTACACAGAAAAACCCTGTCTCGAAAAACAAAACAAAATGACACTGAAGTTGTCCCCTGGCCTTCATACAAAAGAAAATAAAGTCTAAGCCGTGAAACAAAGGCTGTTGATATTAGTGGCAAGTTCATGAAGTGCAATTCTGTCTATAAAACATGTGTACACTTTTCTGATGTGTGCATGTGTGTGTGTTGTATCTATAATGTATTTACTTACCTGTAAGAGCATAAAGGTACAAGCTGTCTTTCTCAATTGTTCCTCCTCCTATTTTTGTAGACAGGTCTCTCACTAAACTTAACTGGGTTGGCTAGTGTCTTAGAGTTTTGCTGCTGTGAACAGACACCACGACCAAGGCAACTCTTATAAGGAGAACAACATTTAATTGGGGTTGGTTTACAGGTTCAGAGGTTCAATCCATTATCATCAAGGGAGGAGCATGACAGGATCCAGGCAGGCATGGTGCAGGAGGCGCTGAAAGTTCTACATCTTCATCTGAAAGCTACTAGCAGAATACTGGCTTCCAGGCATCTAGGATGAGGGTCTTAAAGCCCACGTCCACAGTGACACACCTACTCCAACAGGGCCACACCTACAAACAGGGCCACTCCCTGGGCCAAGCATATTCAAGCCATGACAGCTAGACACCAAGCCCCCAGGATCTGCCTGTCTTTGCCCCAGAACTGGGATTATAGACCTGTACCACTACACCTGGTTTTTAATATGGGTGCTGGCAAACTAAACTCCAGGTTCCATGCTTACACAGCAAGCTCTTTTCTAAGTGAGCCATCTTCCTAAGCTCCCCCAAGTTTCTTACTAAAAGTATTCATTACATATGTATATAAACCCTAAGAGGTTGGCGATGAAGACAAGAGAAAATTATTAGCTTGGAGGAAAATATGGTTGGAGCTTCTACATGCTGAGGAAGAATTGAGCTTGAGGGGGGAAAAAGAGACACTGGAAATATAAAGAAGTGAGGAAGTCTGGAGATGAAGTTCCCAAGGAAACAAGGTGAGGATGGTGGGAATGGGAACTGGCCACCAACACAAACCACCTGCCACTATTTCTATCAATAGCAGGGAGAGCGGGGAAGGTTTCCAACAGCTGCTGTTGGGAATCAGGAAGTCACTTAGCAGTATGAGAAGACAGCAGAGGGCCTCGAAGGGAGGACCCAGCTACCACGAGGAGCAGGATCTGAGCCTGCTGCCAGTAAATGTGTTAGCTGCAGCCAAAAAGGATCTATGTGGCCTAGCTAGATCCATCCACACTGCACAGGTTAAAGGCAAAGCCTGGAGCCTGGATGCATGGGATTCAATCTGATTTCTAATTCCAGAAGAATTGGAAATATATTGACTTTTGCTAACACATTTTAAGAATACCTTTCCCTAGCTGGGTGTAGTGAAGGACTCCTCCATGGGGACCCCAGAAGGACTCGACCCCAAAGGCACTCCAGAGACCTCTTGCTGTAATAACATGAGTCAGGTCCTTTAATATACGAAGCTTCGGGCCGATACGTGCCTCACGCAGGAGGTAGGGGTAATCAGCCTCAAGACCTAATAGCTTAGGGTTTTTATAGGCAAAGGGCAGGGGGAAGGAGAGGGTTGTGGGTAATCACACACAATTGGTTGTTTCAAATGTCAGTAATGTGCGTAAGCAGATCTCAGACAGAGGTATGACAAATCTCACGAGAATAGTCTCTGGTCCCTGTGGCCTTGGGACCCAGTGTGAATGCTTATCTGAGCCAACAGACCATCTGGCTGAATTTAATTCGAAAGTCCTTGGGACCTCTGGTGGGAGTTTCTCCAGAGGAGGCTAGGTCAGACACCACGTGGACAGATTCTCGGAACACTCAATTGACCTGTTTCTCCAGCTCTGCATCTCCTGTGACGGCCTTGGGTTAGCAAGCTAGCTGACCTGCAATGCTTAACTATTTGTATTAGTGAACTAAGGCTTCCTGTTATACTATTTAACTAGCTTAAAATATCCCTTTTCAGTAGCAAGCACATCGTTAATATTTTATAGGAGCTGGACGGTGGTGGCGCACGCCTTTAATCCCAGCACTTGGGAGGCAGAGGCAGGCAGATTTCTGAGTTCGAGGCCAGCCTGGTCTACAGAGTGAGTTCCAAGACAGCCAGGACTGCACAGAGAAACCCTGTCTCAAAAAAAAAAGAAAAAAAATATATTTTATAGGAGTCATGATGAACAAAACATGAACATTTAAAATACGGATGCATTTGTACAACCCTATAATCACTCATCGAACCCTAGTCCCACTCTCTAACCCAGTCGGGGAGGAAACAAATTAAAGCAACAGATTACAAGCATATCATTGCAGGAATGAGTGTTTAAAATACTACAACATATTTGGTTTCTGTTCTTTTAAATGCTCACTTCAATTATACGTCCAAAGAATTGTAGGTCTCAAGTAGGGCAAACCTAGGATAGAAGGTTCCCTCATGGTATCCACATGGGTTCCGTTGTTTACATCTAAGCTACCTTGCCACAATAAAGTAATTTATACCTAATATATCCTCAACATAATCCACCTATTACTAGGTCCAAAGCCCACTTTGTAACTCTTCCTAAAATGTGCCCACGTGTGTAGGAAAATCCTGGTATAGTGGAATCCCTTCCCAGGAGGAAGCCTCAGAGGGTAATTCAGACAAACCTGGCCCCTCAAACCATACCTGTCCCAGGTTCTCCGAAGCCTCCTTACCCTTACCCTTACCCTTTCTCCTGGCATCCTGACTCCACACGTGACCACGCCTACCACCTTGCCTAGCAGAGGTTGGGGGAGAACAGAGACAATATCTGCTAAAAATAAAACCGAAAATAAACAAAGGAGCAAACATGAGCTTTACAGAGTGGCAACGTGGCAACACGTGCGCTTTACCTCGAAACCAGCCTCGCGGAAGCTGAAGTCGGCCACGCGCTGCACACACGAAGGGAGAGGCGGGCTGCGCGGGGGCTCATGGGGAAGTGGGCGGGGTGTGGGAAGTGGGCGGGGAGCTGCGGCAGCTGTGTCTTGAGTGAAAGCTGGGACCCCGCCCCGCTTTGTGCCCGCCTTCCTTGCAGCCATCGACCCTGCAAATATTTACCTTGGGATCCGAGAGACTGAAATTATTTATCCGGAGCCAGATGCGTCGCGTGTCTGTCCCTGAAATATTAGCCAAAGGAGTGATTTAGCAAAATCAAATGGCGGGTGGGGCGCCTGCCTGGCGGAGCTGTTGACTTTGCGCCAGCTCCGGTGGAGCAGCGAATGATTCCGGAGAATGCCAACAGCTGGGAAGCAGGCCAGACCCGCGGCGGGAAAGGGTCTGTTTTGGTTCGGGACGGATCATTTTACTTAAATCAGAGATGTGGATAAACATCTTCCTTGTAGGCTCTTAGAAATGCTTTCAAAACAACCCTGGGCCAGTACACCGGGAGGTGGTTTTATCTTTGGGCTGAAGAAGGAACACTTGCGAACTGACAAGTCTGAGAAAGCCAGGTTGGAGGATGCTCGGGTCCCTTCTGCAAGCCGGCTGCTGTGCACTGGCTAGCAGGGCTCACTAGTTCCGTTTACAGTAGACAACCCGCGGTGAGGGCCACGGGACTCGACTACCCTCCCGGGCTGCTTTGTATGTCTGTGACTGTGAGCTTCTCACTGATCTGTGTTAGTGCCATGGCAATGTTGAGACAAGCTGCTTGTGAGGGAAGACTATAAACTTCATAAACCTTTAGCGAAGAATCCAAAGGGGATCGTTTGATGACATCTTCGAACATAAAGAAAATACAAGGCATGAGCAAAAACAAATAATTCCTCCCTGTAAAAATAAATAAAAGTTATATCAGGGGTGTGACCTCAGGAGATGGCGCTACTCTGACAACGGCAGAAACACACTCACAGGAGGCAAGCTGAGCAGCTGAGCTCCACTCCAGAGAATTCCCCCCAACCCTAGTTAATGTTCTCCATAAAATTGTAATCTGTGCCTAGTCCTCTCCTGTTTAATGGTAAAAGTAAAAGCTGACGATTTTATTCTTTACTGTTGGGAATAAAACCAGGTTCCAGTGTATATCAAACAACCATGAACTCTAACACTGAAATATAAATTCCTCAGCTCCTGGTTGGTTTATTGGGTTTTTCATTGATGCTTTTTACTGTTTAGAAACACTTCATTTAGTTAGTTAGTATTATGTGGGTATGCACAGCAGAAGACAATTTTTAGGAGTCAGTTTTCTCCTTCCACACTGTGGTTCTGGGAATCGAACTCAAGTCCTTAGGGTGAGGAGCAAGCATCCTTACATGCTGAACCATCTGGCTGACCCATTTGTCTCCTCCCAACTCTTGCTTCTCTGTGTTAGCATAAGCCCTGTAATATGAAACTAGACTTACCAAAATGGTTTCCTGCTTCTAAGTCACTTGCCCTAAAAATCATCTGTTAGCTCCTGGCTCACCTTTTCAGCACACATCCTGTGCAAGACTACACTGAGGGCACTGCCTAGCTCTTACCTGGAATTCTAGGCTTCTGGGATCTGGTCAGCCTTCCAGGAGCCCAAGCAAGAGCTTGGAGGAGCTTGAGGTCTATGCCCACCTCCACTCCTGGGACGCTGGGAAGGCTTCCTTTCCCTGGGTCTGTAGAATGAGCTTGTTGGTATGATGTGGTCTTTATAGCTGGATATTCTTACTATCTACAACTGTACCCTTCCCTTCTTGTAACACAAGAATACCAATGCCTGCCACCTAACCACCATGGGGCTCCTTCACATTTCACCTCTGCCTTCTGCGCTTTTCAGAATTCCTCTAAAGTCTCAAATATAATGCCATCTCCTTGAGGTGCTTTCTTGGTTTTCTTGGTACTGTCATTTACTGAGCTAAGGAACTGCACAACCCCCTTTTACACAATACACCATATGTACATTATATATACCATCAAGATATTCTGAGAAAAAAAAACTAAGTATGTGTAGGAGGTTGTAAAGTTATGTTTTGTTTTGCTGTATAGCCCAGGCTAATGTTTTAATCCTCCTGCTTCACCCTCAGAGCTAGAATTACAGGCACACACCACGGTGCCCAGCTGGATATATTTAAATGTTAAAACAACGTCATAGACTCAGTGAAGTTCTGAATGGAAGTCTGCATCAGGTTTTAATTTCATCACCTTGAAATCCTTTGTTCTTCCTGCTCCAATAAGTAACCTTACAATTGAATTCTCTAAAAAATAAAGGTGATGAAACCTAAAATATTTAAAAAGTTGGATTTGTTTATCAATTTAATGTGATGTATGAATAAATTTAATGTCAATGATCAAGTATTAAATTGATACATCTTAGTGTGTTTTAATATATAAATGCCTCCACATACAACAGGCCCTTAGGAGCAGAGCCATTGAAAAATGAATGAAGGCAGTCAGTAGCTACTGTGCAGTGTGGAGTCAGATCTGCAGCCATGGGAAGACATGGTCTCTGTGTCTCAGAATAAAAGAACTGTCTGTGAATGCAAGTTGCATCAAACACTCATCGTGGCTAGAGAAAATGTAACAGCATCAGCCAAGAAGACCCAGAATAACTACTTACAGATTTATTTATTCTGTGTGCATATGTGTGTGCCTGAGTGTATGTCTGACACCACTTGCATGCAGGTGCCCTCAGGGACCAAAAAGAACATCAGATCCCTTGGAACTAAAGTTATAGGTGGTTGTGAGCTGCCCACTGTTAGTGCTGGGAACTGAACCCAATCCTATGCAGGAGAACAGTACTTTTAACTACTAAGCAATTTCCAGCTGAAGAGAGAATGTTCTGGAGCTGCCCTTCTTTCTTCCTTCCTGTCTGATTCAGAAGTAATACAGAATCATGTAGAATTCAAATGTTGTAAAAAAAATCATAATATATACAGCAAAACTCCCCCAGTTCCATTGTCCATTACCCTAACCTCAGATCATACACACGTACTATCCTTCACACGTGGTTCTTAACTTTCCCTTGTGTACACTAGCATTCATTTTTATCAGAACAGATAAAGGGGCCCAGTGACCCCAAGGTTGCCTTTAGGGTACATGATCTTTAGTTTAAACAGAAGAACTGAGACAGGAGACAAGCAGCCCTGGTCAAGGCATGAAAGCTTGTCAAGAATAAATTGTTAATCAGCCAGTTGGTGTCTACCCCTCCTGTGAATGACTGTTCTCATCTTGGTGGGGAGGTGGCCTATCCTGCCTGTAAGGTTTGCTGCTCTGTACTCCAAAGTGGCCATACATTTAACACAATGACTCTTGTGGCCTTCAGTTTTGAGTAAAGAGGTAGGTTGGAGACCACTGGGTTTTTAAACAGACACTCCATTTTGTCATGCCTATGCATATCCAAGCAGGAGTCTGACCCTCAGCAACAGAAACAGGCACAAAATGCAGGCATAGGTGTCAGGCTTTCTTCTGATTTTTAGTTATTTTGTGTTTTTTTTTTTAATTAGCAAAAGCAGCTTCTAAGTGTCTATAGTTATGGTGCAGCAGCTAGGCATCTGTTGACTCTTCTGTGAGCTCTTACCTGTATTGTGCTGCTCACAACAATCCTCTTAGGACTAGGGAGATGGCTTAGCAGCTGAGAACTTGTCATGAGGTATAAAATAAATTCATAATTCTATCACCCATATAAAAGACCCCCAATCAGACCAACCCACTACTGTGGAGACCAGAATTTGAATCCGTAGCTGCCCACAAAAATCCCAGGCAGGCAGATTTGTCTGCCTGTAATCCCAGCCCCAGATGGCAGAAATGGAGGATCCCTAAAAGCAAGCTGGCTAGCAAGACCAGCCATATCTGTGGATTCTGAGTTTGATTGAGAGACCTGCCTCAATGAACAAGGTAGAAGAGTAATCAAAAAACTTCCAATCCCAACCCAGACCTCTACACACATACACACAGATGTGCATGTACACCCATGTATGCCCATATGCACACAAAAACATACAGACACACATGTACACCACACCTCACATATTTAAAAAAAAATGGAAATAACACTACTCTGGTGGCAAACCTCGACGTTCCTTAGCTCTCCACCCTGAGAAGCTGCTGGGGAGGCTCAGCAGAGGAGACCGACAATCAGTAAGAAGAAAGCTTTGAAAAGCCAGACTAGATGGAGAGTAGAAGGAATCATACTGCAGCCAAACTCAAGGGATCCTCCTGAGAGGTGTCTCTGCTACCATACAAGCTCATCATAACAGGGTTGTTTACAAGTTCCCATCAAGTAGGATGCAGGGGATCTTGTCCCTCACACCAGAACCTGACAAGCTGGCTGGGAAGGTGCCCAAGCAAAAACAAAGCAAAAGCAAACCATGTCACCTTGTGTCATCTTGTGTGTGTGTGTGTGTGTGTGTGTGTGTACACGTGCGCACACACGCACGCACGCGTGTGTGAAGGTGCACATATGCCACAGCATATACATGGAGGTCATAGGACAATGTTGCAAGGATAATTCTTCCTGCCCACCTCATTTTTCAGACACTCTCCACCCCACCACCCTTCTCACTGCAGGAACGTGACTCACCGAATCTAACATTTACACATGGATTCGAGGGACCACACTCGGGCCATCAGGGATGTATGGTAATTGCTTTTACCCAGTGTGCAATTCTGCCACCCTGTTAGTTTCTGCTTTTTAAATTGGTCTTCTCTCTGGTTGCTTTGAAGGTCCTCTTTCATAAAGTGTGAGTATTATGCAGTTTCGGTATGATGTGTCTAGGTGAGAACTCTGTATACGCACATATATATCCTGCTTGAGATTTGATGAGTTTCCTGCACTTAAGAAATATTGTTCTTTCTCATTTTCAATTCGCCATCTAAAACTTGTTTGGATGGCCCTTCACAAAGCTTTAATATGTGTGAAGTTAAAAACTCATAAAACTGCAAAGAGTAACACAGGCACCCCACCACAATTCCATACTACTTTCTCACTACATGATAGAACAAGCATAAGATAAGGCTGCCAACAATCTCTAATTAATAAATTCAAAACATTCCACCCAACAGTGGTAAAACACATATTGGAGTTACTTAGAAAAGGCTGAGGTTGTAACTTGAGGATATAGCATTTTCATAGACTGTTTGAAGCGTCGAAACTTACCCTCAATATGCAGACACACACTCGGGGATAGGGAGATGGAGGAAGAGAAAGAATACACATTATTTTTAAAGATGAGAAAATTTAGATAGGTGCTATTCTGAACCACAGAAAATTAGTACTCTGTTTGAAGGGATGTATAAAAAGGTGCTTGAATCACTAATCATGAGGGAAATGCAAATCAAAACCACAACACTGGCACCTCGCTACAGTGAATGTAGTGATTATCAATAAACAGAAGATAGATGTTGCCAAGGATGCGGAGGGAAGAACCTGCTGCATGGTGCTGATTGTAGTACAGCCAACGTGGGAAATGCACAGAGGTTCCTCACAAAATGAGACATAGAACTACCATGTACCCAGCAACCCCATTTCTGGAACTGTATGCAAAGGAATTGAAATTAGCATCTCAAAAAGATATCTGCAACCCAAGTTCACTGCAACAATATTCCCAAGAGTCAGAACAGAAACCTCAGAGGGATGACCAGGTGAAGAAAATGTGGTACATACACACAAGAGGGTAGTATTCCCTTTATAAAAGGGCAGCACCTTTATAAAAAGGAGATCTTAACATTTGCAGCAAATGTTTGAATTGGGAGGATCAATTGCTAAGATATAAACAAGGACAAATGCTAGCATATGTGACTTCCATTTCTGTGACAAAAATAATCAATCTAAAAAGAGGAAAACTTAGTCGGTCATGGTGGCACACACCTGTAATTCCAGCACCTCAGAGCCTTGGAGGCTAAGTCAGCAGGAGTGAGTTTGAAGCAAGGCCAGATGGGACTATAAAGTGAGACCAATCTCAAAACAAAGCCAGAAACAAAAAAGCAGGTTGATTTTGGCTCACAGTTTCAAAGGTTTTCATGAAAAGTTATCTGTCCCTCTTGCTCTGGCCTTATGGTAGTAAAGGACAGAGAAAAACCTGCTCACTTTACAGATGCTGAAATGAAAAAAGAGACAGGCTGACATCGATATCCCAAAATCCCCTTCAAGGGGACAGCCCTGATGACCTCACTTCCTCCTACTAAGCCCTACCTCTCACTTTCCTACCCATACAGACTGAGGATTAAGCCTTCCATGTGGGAGCTAGTTGTGGGGCTGCAAAGGGATGGTTTGGTCTCCCCGGTAGAGCACTGGGTTTGAGACAGCCGGAGACCCAACAGGTAGACAGACCATTGCCTGGTGAGGCACCGCATGCATCTCCCCATGCTCCTGGATTCCAGACCCCCACATGCAACCTAAATCCCCATTGCCCTGCATCTTGCAGACACGGTTGGCTCAGAGTAGCTCCTCCCAGAGAGGTTTTGTGTCACCATCCAGGTAGAGGACATAACTAACAGAGATTTCCATATTCATGAGTTACCTAAGGTGGGCGGGGCGTAGCTAATTAAGTTATTCCCCCCTCCTAGTTCCTCCTTCCCCTTCCCTATTTAAGCAGACTCCCCCTGGCTTTTATGGGGGTCGGGGGCGCACATCCAGATCCAACTATCAGGCCATGAACAGTAAACTTCTTAAATCCACCGACTCCACGTGTCTTCTGGGGCCTGCCACCGCCAAAGCTTCCAGCCTTTGGAACTTTAGACTTTCTCATGTATGTGGGACCCGCTGGCATGGTTTTTCCCACAGCTAGACTATAGCAATATGGATTCTGAAAACTGGGTTCCCAAAGCCGGGAGGATGGAGAAGTGGGGAAGCCTTAGTCATGAGTGCAAAGTTCCATTATACAGAGTATGTTCTAGAGACCTAGCCTGTGCTATTGTGCACTGTGACTAGTGCCGTTCTGCATTGAAAAAGTATTAAAGGTGCAGTCAACCTGTGTCAAATTTTATCCCATATGCCCTAAAGAAGGAGGACAGAACAGAAGAAAGGACAACCTTTGACAGAGACGAGAACACGAATGGCAGACTGTGGTGATGTTTTCAAGAGTGAACACTTATCTCTAAACTCATACATTTATACATATATGCATTAAGTATGTATAGCTTTTTCATGCCAACCATACTTCAATAAAGTGATTAGAACATACTGGGGATTGTGACATATTCTTGAGGAATTGTCCCCTGTATCCTTTTTTAAGATTCATTTTGTGTGTGTGTGTGTGTGTGTGTGTGTGTGTGTGTGTGTGTGTGACATGTGTAGGGTACTAACTGATCTCAGAAGTGGTGTTTCCCCTGGAGCTGAAGTTATGGGCTGTTGGAGCTCCCTGAAATGAATGCTGGGAATTGAACTCAGGTCCTTCTGGAAGGGAAATACATTCTGTCAACCACTGGGCCCTCCCTCTAGCTCTGTCCCCTGTTATCTCCATAAAATGACCCTCTTTATTTCTGGAAAAACTTAGCTCTACAACCTATCTCCTCAAATACTGATATATCCAACTTGATTGTTGGTGGTGTTACCACTGAGTTATTCTTGTTCTGTATGGGAGGACGCATTTGCATAGTATTATGAAGTCCCAAAATTTATTCTCAATACACACACACACACATGCACACACACACACACACACACAGAGAGAGAGAGAGAGAGAGAGAGGGAGGGGGGGAGAGAGGGAGGGAGAGGAATGGGGAGAGAAAGAATATACATTATTTTTAAAAGATGAAGAGAAAATTTAGACAGGTAATATTCTGAATCATAGGAAAAATATTACTCTATTTGAAGTAATCTATAATAGTCTCTCTCTCTCTCTCTCTCTCTCTCTCTCTCTCTCTCTCTCTCTGTGTATTTTTATTTTATAAATATGGGTATTTGCTTGCATGTATGTCTGTCCACCACATACATGCCTGGTGCCCACAGAGACCAAAAGAGAGCATCTAGATCTCCTGAAACTGGAGTGACAGAAGTTCGTGAGATGCCATGTAGGTGCTGGGTCCTCTTCCAGAATAAGTGATCTTAACAGCTAAGCCATCTCCTCAGCCCTGAATAGTGGTCTCCTTATTGTTAGTTGCTGCATATGTCATGCTGGCTAGCTGTGAGCTTTCTGAGATGCCCCTGTCTCTGCCTCTCAGCTTGCCCTGGGGTAACAGCTTTATGTGGTTCTTAGGACCCAAACTTGGTTCCTCATACTTGTACAACAAGCAATTTACCAGATGAGCTATCTCCCCTACCCAGGATTCTCTCATCCTTTTGCTTTCAATCTATTCACATGTTTAAAATGGAAATTTTTGTGTAGTCCAGAAAGATGGGTCAATGGGTGAAGATGATTGTAATCAAGCCTGATGAGCTGAGTTCAACCCCCAGTTCCCACATGATTAAAGAAGAGAAATGACTCTCACAAATTGTCCTCTGGCCTCTACCTCTGTGAATGCATGAGCCTGTGTGTGCACACACACATGCACACAAAATAAAATGTAATCTTAAAAATATTAACAAAGCCAAACAGACTACATAGTGGGGACCTGGTATCATGTAACAGTTTTCTCCAAGATTGAAACATTCCATCCTGCAGGGAAGTATCCTAAGCAGGAAGATATACAACTCAAATAGCCTCAGGAAGTCCCTGAAACTGACCAAAGCTAAAATCCCTCTCAGAAGGACCAAGCTGTAAAGAAGACCCTGAGACCAGAACAGCTACCTAGAAGAGGCAAAAACCAAAACAAACAAACAAAAAAAAAACACACATCAAAGCTGTATAGAAGAGGTTTGGACCAACTGAGGCACCTAGAAAGGACACTCTCCAACCTGTTGGGCTGCCTGCAGTGTGCTCCAGGTTCCCGGCTTCTGTGAGCTGACACCCATGCTGGGATGGCTTTGGTAAATGCAGTTGTCTTTGAGTTATTTCTGATCCTGTAAGTCACCTCTCACCCATATCCCTGTTAGTAATCCCAATAAAATGCATTGGGTCACCAAGTTGGACAATGGTAGGATCCCTACTTAGGTCTGTCATGGGTTCCCTAGCTGGGATGAGTAGACATATCTGTTCCACGGGAAAAGTTTTGTCACACAAAATCTGGCCAGCCAAGAGTACACAAGCAAGACCTTTTCACAAAATAAATATATTTTTTAAATTTTAAAATGATAAATTTTTATTTTAAAAATTTAAAACCAGTTCCTTACTTACCCATCATATTTCAAATGTCCAATAACCATGTGTGTGTGATACAAATATGTGCATGTATGTTTGTGTGTATAATACATACGTGTACATGTATGTGTATAATATATATGTGCTCACATGTTTGTGTATATAATATGTGTATGTATGCTTGTGTGTATGAAGGAGGTAGCAGCAGCGCCAGGCAGCCTGTGGGGTGTACTGGCACCCCAGGGCTAAGTCATTCTGCCCCTAGATCAAGACCAGCTGAACTGTCAAAGGTAACTCTGCAATATTCTGACCTTTGTCTCAGGGGTTTTGATAAATCCTAACCATAGACTGAGGAAAGAAACTAGGTTCTTTCCCTCCATTTTTGCCAAACTGTAAATAAATTTATTTTTCCTTTATCAAGTTCTGTTTCATAATTTCTCTTAGAAAACAGGGGAACGGAAGTGGCAAGTAGTAGCCCTGACTCCCTGGACACCCACGGTCGTGTGAGGTGAGCAGTGAGCTCTCTTGGCCCTTCTCTGTCATTCTCAAAGCTCCCAGTGATCTTTGCTTAATACACAAAATCAATTCCTTGTCTGAGGCCTCCTAATCATTATAATGACTCTCTTGCGCCTGCAGCTCAGAAATACCATTTTCTACATTTTGGCGGGTTGGTGGCTTTCGTCCTTAGCCACTACAGCCTTACACTTTATTATCTGCATTCACAATCAGGAAGCTATGGTACTTCCTGAGACAGTGCCGGGTACAATTTACACAATATGAGTTCTCTTTCTTCACCCTGGAGTAGGTTGGCGCTCCTGGGAGGGCTAGCTGACCTCCACCCAGTTTTCTACAGGTTGAGTCCAACAGTCCCCTGTGGTTTCTAGATGCCTGTGCTTCCTGACAATGGAGTTGGGGGATTTGGAAAGAAGGTGTTGATTGTGATTGCAGTCTAGAAAATCATTGTGGGGAAGGGCATTTACCAACTTAGAAGAAGTAATTCTCCAAACTGCCTTCCATCACTAACAGGTGCATCACCACGACCAATCAGCAGGCCTCAAGGGAACTCAACCCAACAGAAGCAAGCAGGAAGAGAGAAGTCACAGAAGAATCATTATCCTCAGATATTTTCGTCCTTTGACCAAAGAGAGCCAGGAATCCAGCGAGGAGAGCTACCTACAAGTCAGGGCTTTCTCACTAAGAGTCACTCCCAAGCTGTGAGCATCACCATGAGTTTTTAAAAGATAAATAATAAAAGTTATCTCTGTGTGCAGGATGTTGATTCATGCTGCAACCTTAGCATTCAGGAGGCTGAGGCAGGAAGATTGCTGTGACTACCAGGTCAACCTGGACTATACAGTAAAACTCTGAGTTAATTTATTAAAACACAGACACACATACACACACAACAACAACAACAACAGCAACAACAACAACTGGGCCTTAGCAAGATGGTTCAGTAGGTAAATGTACTTGCTGCCAAGCCTAATAACCTATGCTTGATCCTCAGAACCCACATAGTGGAAGGAAAGAACGGATTTCTACAAATTGTCCTCTGACCTCCATGTTTTGTGCTGTGGCATGTGTGTGCACACACACATGCACACACATGCAAACACACACATATGGCACAAATACATGAGGAGGGCACAAAATAGACAATAAATTAGTTAAATACAAATAACTTCCCTGCTGACCTTATGACCGTAGGTTACAACTTTCTGATAAGTTGGATCCCCTGTAAGATAATGTGTTATGATACTGCGACCAAGTTTTGTTGGGCCCCATTTCAGCCCTGGTTTGGGCCTTGAGGACAAACCCAAGCCTGGCTCGAGCTTGAGACTTGTCTTGGTCACTTCCATACCGGAGTGACTCAACAGGACCTGTTTAGCCCTGCCTTGCTCAGCTGATGCTGATGTGGAGCTTTGCCATTGGCCCTGTCAGTCACCCCATACCCTCTGTCACCGTTCCTCCGCCCCCTGCGTCCTCTTACCCCACCAAAACCCCTCCTCCCTATGCTCTGAGTTTATATAAACTAGAGGTTGTTACATTAAAGTCGAGTTCCTGCTCGACCAGACTCCCGGCCAGGTGTGTTTCTTTGGGCAGACACTCACCATCCTGCTCGGCCCTGGAGAGACCCGGCTGGAGAAGAGACCCGGCCAGCCGCCCGGGACCTCTCTCTCCCCCACTTGGACCTGCTGGCTTTAAGGAGCCGGCAGTTTGTGTGCTGGGGATCTTCCAGGCCTTCATTTCCAGAGTCCTGTCTTTGTCTTTTTTTTTTTTTTTTTTTAAGAAGATTTGGAGATAGAAAAGGAGCAAATATCCAAGTCAGAGCATGAGAGTGCTTGAAACCAGAGCTGGCCGAGGGAGAGCTGGCTGAGGGGCTGGGATCATGTCTAACTCAAGGTTGATAAAGACTGACTCAGAGAACCAGGGCTCACTCCCCACCACCTGATGATCAGAGAATAATGCAACTGGGGCTGGAGAGGTGACTCTATGCGTAAGATGTTTGCCTTGCAGGCATGACACCCAAGTTCAGTCCCCAGAACCTAGGTGCAAAGATAAGGCCTAGTGATGAACTTTTGTAACCCCAGTGCTCAGAGGCAGAGACGGAGACCCCTCATGCTCACTGGACAGTGAGGGACCCTGCCTTGAAGGATGTGCGCAGCATCTCTGAAGATGACATCAGTCCTCTGGACTCCACATGCACACACATGCACCCTTACACACACTAACTTATACATTCGTGTGCATTTTAAAAATAAAAATAACAAGTCTGGTGATTATAGTACTGTCCTCTGAAATTTAAAGATGTCTTCCTAAGCCCCACAATGGCCCTGTGAATAGGAATTACCATTACTGTGAAGTGAATTGCCCTTTCTGTCCGACCTCAGGGTCAAGAGAAAGAAGACCAGACATCTAGAACTGGGTGCCTGACAAAGGCAGAGTGCTACCACGTAGCAACCCTGCGTGCCAGTGTCCCATCTAATGCAAACAGAAAGACAATGGCAACTCCTGTGCATCTAAGAGGTGCACAGAAGTACATGTTCTCTTTCTTTATATAGCCTGATAAAGCTTTCTCTAGTTGGAGTAGAAACGATGTCAGAACATCCCAAGGACAGCAGGTGTCAACAATCAAGCCGCACTCCACTGTGGACATGCTGACAGAGTGCTTAAGGTGAGGACTATGTGCAGGGATGATGAGAGGGGCATTCTTAGGACCAAAACAGAAAAACCCACAAGGACACAATGAAAACAGAAACCACATAATCTCTAAATAGAGGAGAAACAGTGTGCTGATATTTCAGTTGTACAAAAGCAAGATCTTGGGAAGGAGGGTTCTGTCATAGAGATGGTGCTTTTCATCTCCATGCTTAGGGTGAGAAACAAAACCGATTTTGTTGCTCCTACAAAACATTTTAGGCCTTTCTGGACTTAGCAAAATAAGTAGTAGGAATAATAATAACAATAATACAAAAAAAGAAATCATGAAGCATCAGGTCAAGACAGGCATGTCCAGACAGAACGAAAGGGCACTGATAAAATTTCAGTTGTCTTGTTTTTAGGTTTTGTTTTTTTTATATATATATCATTAGTTTATTTACAATTTTTTCTAGTATAAGAGTTCAAGAGTTTAATCCAATTTTCAGATCATATCTCTTAAACTTTCTTCATTCTGTTACAGGGATGAATTAAATATCCTTATTTTTTAAGTAGCTGGTGCCTTACTATAAAGAAAGGAGCAGCAAATCCAGGTCCAAAGTACACGGTCATCATAGCCAGTAATCGCCATTTGTTTTCCACGGAAAATGGCAAATTCTTCCCCGGACCCTCCTCGTAGTGGCTGCGACGGACCACGGAGGTGGTGAACCTCCGGATACTCTGGCCCAACATGCCGCTGCTGGAAGTTCTGCGAAGGACGCAGAGACGGAAGGCGGAAGAAATGGCCGTACTACCTCACTCCCCTTTCTTCACGACCTTGCTACCTTGTTTTTAGGTTTTAATTATGTATCTGGGGGTTTGTGTAAGTGAGTGCCAGTACTCACTAGGTCAGTGGCATTGGATCCTCTGGAGCTGGACAACAGTGAGCTGCCTGACATGGCCTTGGGAACTCAACTCAGATCCCTCAGAAGCACTCAACTGTTGAGCCAGCTCTTCAGACCTAATAAAATTCTAGTTTTTAAGCTTAAAAGCTGCCAGGGTCGCTCAATGTTGTTAGCATACTCACAATCTATAACTTCATGACAAATATTCCTTCACACATACATAAAATAAATGAAGTAAAAAGCACATCTGCTCAGCATGGTGACACACACCTGTGGTCCCATTGCCGGGGAGATAAAGACTGGAGGGGCAGTAATTCAAAATCATTCAGCTATGTTGGAAAATTCAAGGCCAGACCGAGCTATATGAGACCTTGTTCCCAAAAGACAAAAAAAAAGAAAAAGAAAAAGAAAAGAAAAATGTCTATATAAATCTAGAATCAGTTAAGGAAAGGAGTTGCACCAAAAAAGAAAAAAATTAAACTCACTCTCTGTCAGGAGTGGGATACATAATCCTACTCCCCAGTCAGCAAGAGAACATTTGATAGGGACTGAGGCCGTGGTGTCAGGAGTTATAAGACCAGAGTTTGGATCCCCAGAGCACACATAAAATCCAGGCAACTGGTCCACTTGCCATGCTAGATCTCAGGAGGAGGAACAGAAGATCTGAGGGACAAGCTGGCTATCGAGACTTGCCAAATCCGTGGGCTCTGGGTTCAAGTGAGAGATCATGTCTCAATATATAAGGTCAGTGTGATTGAGAAAGAAATCAACCTCTAGTCTTCACCTGTATGCACATACAGATGCATGTCAAGCACACAAATGCAAACATACACACATTCATATCACACGTACAAACACAGAAAAATCATCAACCATACACATGCAAACACATATGTACACACATACACAGCACACATACAAACACAGAGAAAAAGAGTCAGCGAATAAAGAAAGTAGAGTTTTGTCTCTGGACAGCAGCACATTGCTGGACCAGGTGTCAGAAGCAGTTGTATTTTTTTAAGGACACAGAGAATCCTGTGCATTGCCTGGCCTCCATCACATAGGTAGTTTGGGTGATAAACAGATGGTTCTGGGATTCCATCAACAAGGAGCAGCTGATTTCTTAAATATCCCTGTTAATTGTTTGACAGGAAGAATATACTAGGATAGAGTTATTGAAATGTGTGCAATTTATTCGTAAGTTGGTCAGTGTTAAAATTTATCACAATCTAAGAATATCAACTAACAACATCTGCTCACCTTAAAGAATGAGGCCAGTAATTTGAGTTAGGGCCAAACTCCCAGAATTCAAATCCCCACTGTGTCACTTGTTGATATACAATTTTAATAACTGATAGTAGTTACTAGTATGAGGAGATATAAACTGGGCATGTGGCACGTACCCATAATCTCAGGTCTCAAGAGGTAGAGAAGCTAGAGGTTCAGAAGTTCAAGGTCATATCCTCTGTTGCATAGAGTTCGAGGCCAGCCTGGACTACCTGAAAGCCTGTCTCAAATTTAAAAAGACATCAGTAACAAACATAATGGTGGTGACCCATTCACTGCATCTCTTGCAGTGTGTGGTGTGGTAATCCTTTTTTTTTTTTCTGCAGATTCAGCTTTTGAATAGTGTTTAATCTTTAGAGTGGGATTGGTGAGTAGAGGAAACCAGATGTTTCGAAGAGACAATGTCATAGTGAAACTGAAAACATCAGCTAAGGAAAGATCTATCACACCATTTGTTTCAGGGACAGTGAGGGTCAGGACATCCAACTCCTTTTTATTTGCTAATATAAAGTTAGTGGCAGGTACTGGAACACACCAATGCAATCCCAGTACTTGGGGTGTAAACAAGAGGATAGCCTGGGATACATAAGACCCAAAACAAAACAAAGGATAGCAAAAAGTTAAGTTAATGCCTGTACAACATGAGACCAGAACAAGACAGACATGCTCTGCCTGCTTGATCCTGCAGAATTGCACACAGGACTCAAACTCACAGCACAGGCATTCTGGTGAGAGGAAACTGCACCCATACTCTTGGTTTTAACCCTGACCCTAAGTCCAGGCTAGACCATAAAGTATGGCTAGTTTTTGGCCTCTTGTTCATTCTTCTAAAATTCCTCTGTCTGAAGTGTAGGCTTAGTTTAGATGAAAAACATTAGTGGGGCTGGGGAGATATCTCCAGTGTTTGTTGTACAAGCATGAAGACCTAAGTCTGGACACCAGCATCCATGTGAAACCTGCCATGCAGTGGGCCTGTTAGCATCTGCCAGTGTAGGGGCAGAGCTGGGATCCTGGAGGCTCACAGCCAGTCTTGTCAATGATGAGATCCTGATTTAGTGAAAGATCCTGTCTCAGGAAGTTCAGTTGACAATGACAGAAGCTGTCCACACAGACCTCTGACCTCCACATGCACAGGCACCTGCACATACACACACATCTGTGCACATGTGTAGCATACGTGTATGCACTACGCACAAAAAATTAATGAGTAGGTAAATGCATGCATGTATTTCTAACATACCCATGCCCAGAATTCCAGTTGCTCTGAACTTTACATTTTTAAGGTAAATTTTGGAGGTGTTGGGGACTAAGTTTAGGGTCTTATACATGCTACATGGCAGCTCCAGTAATATTTATTCATGAAGTATTTGCTTTCTGACCTATACTGATAAAGACCTTGGAGAAGTGGTAATAAATAAGACACGTGATCTTGAGTTATAAAAAAGTAAATAAAAGAAATCATCAGGAAAATAAAGGTGTAGAGAGAATCTCTACATAATGCATGAGAGCATCACCTGTCAATAAAAAAAGCCTGTGGCCAATGAGATGAGGCAGGAAACAGGAGGTAGGAGTTCCAGCAGAGAGAGAGGAATTCTGGGAAATAGTCAGCCATACTAGATTCACCTGGGAACTCTGAGGAGACAAATAACTGGAGAAGAAGGTAACCAGCCATGTGGCACACTTAAATAGAACTAACTGGATTATTGAGGTGTGAGCTATTTAGGGAACAGAGCCGAGGTTATTGGCCTAAGCATTCATTAATAAATAATTAGTCTCAGAGTCATTATTTCTGGGAACAAGGTGGTTGGGAGGAAAAGCCCAGAGTTACATAAAGATAACTTGTAAATGGAGTTGCTTTGACACAAGCCAACCTATCATGATCTCCCCAGGTTTGTCTGGAATCAGGATGCATATAACATCCACCCCTCTCTAAAGCACATCTTAGAAAGCACCCCAAAGGATCTACACTTTCACAACATGAAAAGGAAAAGGAAAGAAATTAGAAGACATGTCACAACCATATTATTACCCACTCACACACGCCCAGAAAGGTGGGGAGACCCTATGACCCTGGGTCAAGGTGTCTGCATAGTCAGACCAGAGGCCACAGTGCAACCTCAAAAGTAGCTTGTGGAGTCAGACAGTCTCTGTTCAATGTTCTTTCCACTTAGGCTGGGAAAAGCCAATCTCTGTACTGGGTGTTTCCAGGGCCCAGCCAGGGTTTTGATAGAATCACAGAACTAGATGGTCAGAGCTGGAAAGTCCCCTTGAGAGCAAGTGGTCTATCTTCCTCAGTTTACAAAAAAAGGAAATTTACCCAGAAAAGGATGAACCTTCTAAAAGCCACTTAGGGCTCTGGTAGAGAATACATGTTCACTGGTTCTATTTTCTCTTTCTTAGCACAAAAGGAGGATACATTTTGTTGCCCCCTCCGTAGTGGGGTCAGAACGTCCAGTTGCAGCCCAATCAAGGGATGTGAGCATAACTGAACCAAGGACCACCGGGTCTTCACAGAGCTCCCATGTTACCTTGACATGCTCCGTATCTTCATTTATCAGCTAGCTAAATGCAGGAAATCCAGAAAAAGACTCCCAGAATTCTCTAGGAGCACCACAAGAAGAAAGAGGTCAAGATTTCTCAATGACATGTGAAGGCAGCTGTGTGCACACAACCCAAATCCACCATGATGTTTGAGAAATAAACTTTATTGTGTAAGCTCTGAGATTTCGAGGCGTGCACTACAGCAGCTAGCAAGCTGTTTGCTCTGACAAGCGCTCTGGCAGTTTAAAGACCATGATGACTGACTTCATGCCAATTTGACTACGTCACAGGGCTCCCAGAGAGTTGGTCAAACATTATTCTGGGTGTGTCTGTAAGGGCCTCTGTGAATGAGATTAACATTCAAGTTACTATAGAAGCAAAGGTCTAATGTCCTCTCTAATGCAGATGGTCCTCACTCAATCAACTAAGGATCAGGATAGAGTCAGTTAGGAGGGGTCTTAGTCCCACCAATATACTATCTCTGAGATGTCCGTGGCGAGCCCTCACACTGGAATGGCCCTGCTGGCTACCCTGGGCCTCCAGCTTCCTCACTGCAGGTGTTGATCCACCCTCCATAATCATACAAGTCAATTCAATATAATGTCATTTACAAAGGTAACTACAAGGCAATCCTTCCTGCTTTCCATTCAATGGAGTTCCCACTCCTTTGCTTTTTGGTACTCAGAACTGAATCTACCCAGGGCCCTCTGAATGCTAGACAAGAACTCTGCTGTTAAGTTACATTCCCCAGACATTTTTACTTTTTTATTTGAAAGCAGGTCTTGCATACATGTATGTCGGCCTTGAACTCACTCTGTAGCCCAAGCATACCCTGAAATAATGATTCCCTTACCTGAGACCCCTTAGTATCCAGGATCACAGGCCTATGCTTCCACAGTCCGGCACAATTCAATGCTTCTTAACTCAACAGTTCGATTTCTCCAAACTAATGGAAAATTTCTTAGAAAATTTCAGATTTACTTCCCAGACCTGAAACCTCCCAGTCTTGGACCAACAATGACTAAGAGAGAGAGTTCCCCAAGAAAACATTAGGGCATTGCTAGTGGTGCACAGAGTATGTTGGTGGGTTTCCTAGACCAGGTAGATGTTTAGCTCTAGTTTTGGGGCTTCTACATATCTCCCAGTCCACTGCTGACTTATCTTCCATATGCTCAACATGAAAATAAGTACAGACAGGTCTGTCAGCCAAAACCTGTCCTGAGCAGTGCTTGACTTGCCTGAAAATGAACTGGGGACTTAAAAAGCACTAGGCAGCCACTTCCTCTGGCTGAAACATCCCCCAACAGAGAAACAGCAAAGACAAATGAGAAAGCTCTGTGAACTCACAAGAAAGTAACAAGACTACAAGCCTCCCCCAGAAGTCTCTAAGCAGTCAGTGATTTGGGGAGTAGAGAGGGCTGTTTCCTGGAGCCACCCGCCAACTGTGCAGGAAATTCCAGGGATACAGCTTTGAAGCATGGCCCACCCATGCTGGGTCGGGCTTGTCAGCTATGCAGCTGCCCAAGTCACCCACGCTCCTCAGTACATGCAATGTGCTCATTGGTTCACTAGGCTAGAATTAGTAGACGTCTTTTCTGTGGCCTGTCATCGGTGTTGTGTCTGGATAAACAGATGCTTGCTTAGAGCTCCTCAGGAGAAGTCACACCAGACTGAATTATGAATCATTAGATTCTGAGTACACGTTAGTGCTGTCTGACTTTGCTAACACCTTACTCTTGAAAATTCAATAAGGAATGTGCATTGAATACATACAACATAATCATTTCACAAAAAAATATATATATAAGCATCTACTGACTACAGCTGGTCATCCTCTTTGAACTACATGGAGAGACAGATGAACAGACAGAATAGAAGAATAATGTAAATCTCTTTTTCCACATCTTCTGGAGAACTTGGCTAGTTACATCTCAAGCTTTGATAGTTGTCGTGTTTAGATTTAAAAAAAAAAACATAAAAAAAAAAACAGTGGTAGTTTAGATGGAAAAACAGGAAGATTTACAAATAAGAGTTTTGAACATTATTTAGTTCTACCTTTATTTTAATTTTTTATGTATTCTTTTATATACTGCATGGCATAACCAAAAACTAGACAAAAGCAAGTCACAAATATGCAGTACAAAAACAATAGGCTGTGGCAGTTCTCCCTCAGCTAGGTTGAGATTATTATCATCCCATGAATAGCGGTTTCAGTGCAGGGAAAGGGGAAGTTGAGTTTCTGTGAAATCTCAGGGAAGGTAAAGTCAAGAGGTGAAATCTACAGGAGTCTACTAAACACTAAAGGAACAATGGCTCCCGACTGCCCCAAGTCACATGGGCATTCTGCTCAGACCTTAAGACACTCTCGACAGTTGGCTTTACTTCTCAGAAAGGAAAACCAGGGAATGTCTGATTCATGTGAAAAACAAAATTAAAAACAGAATTGAAACTAGGCTTCTTAATTTAACAAAATAAGAAATTTCTCAATGAAGTTTGTAAAGCTTTAAGAAGTAAATCTGGCTTCCTGCTTTCGCTTCTCCTGCACAATTACAAATCAAGCTCTAGAAAGCCTTGCAAGTTAGCCTTGCAAGTTAGTGTCCTCCCCAAAACACCAGCAAATGAGCTGGCATTCTAAGGCAGTATGTTGATGTTTGGGACCTGACAGAGTAATTCAGCCTCAATCTTTCTCTCTTTCTCCTTCTCTTTCTTTGTCTCTGTCTTTCACACACATGTAAATTTTATTGATAAATGCTTATTGGAAATTAGGGAACAGCAAACACATATAAACAATATAACAGAGTTAAAAAACTAGCATTTAGTGGGTCATGGTAGCCCACTCCTAAATCCCAGCACTTGGGTGGTCATAATGAAGTAAGAGTAATTTAACACATTTTTTAAAAACTTGTAAATATTTGTCACATAAGCAAATTAAAGGGCCAGAAAACTTTTCAAGAAATTTGAAAAACACAATAAGATTAAATGTTTATTAACTATTAGAAGAACTCACATATCTGGGTAATTATACACCTGAACTCTCAGCACCTGAGAGACAAAGGCAAATCAGCTATATAGTAAGATCAAAGAATATAACCAGATGAGGAAAACATTCACTCCAGGTGTTACTCAGAAGTGGGGTGCTGCAGATCAAAGGCCCCAGATTCTAGTCCCATCACTTACAAAGAAGGGAGGGGAATAGAAATCTTACAAGTAGAATTTTTTTTCTGAGACAGACTTTTAACAGGTCACCCTGGCTAGACTAGAACTGGCAGAGATCCACCAGTTTCACCAGTGCTGAGAATACGGGTGCTACCATGCCTGGCACAAATACAGTTCTGTGAACATTTGTTTCTGTTCTGGTTTGGTGTCTGTTGCTCTGATAAACACCATGATTCCAAGCAATTTGGGAAGAAGAGGGTTTATTTCATCTCACAGATTACAATCCATCTCCAAAGGAAGTAAGGGCAGGAACCCAGGTAAGAACTGAAACAGGGACCATGGAAGAGCATTGCTCATTGGTTGGATCCCTGGCTCATGCCCAGCTATCTTTTCGTAAGATTCAGGCCTACCTGCCTAAGGATGGAACTGTCCCAGTGGGCTGAGACCTTCTATATGACTAGCAACTAAGAAAGTGCCCTGGGAAGTGGCTATAGGCTAATCCAATGGAGGCAATTCCTCAGCTGAGAATCCTTCCTGCTAGTTGTATCAAGCTGACAATCAAGATCAACACCACAATTTATTTTTTGTGTGTTATATGTATGTGCACACATGTGTGCCTAAGTGTGCAAGCCAAAGACAACAGCACATGTCTTCCTCTATTATTCTCTATGATTATTGTTATTACTATTATGAGTAGTATTAGGAGTATTAGGAGTAGTAGTATTTTCAAACAGGGTTTGTCCCTGAGCCTGGAACTCTGTAAGGCCAGCTGGACAGCAAGGCCCAGGGACTTTCCTGTCTCCAACTCCCCAGGATTGTCATTAGAGGTTCTTGTCTGGATTTTCCCATGGATTCTGGGGATTCAAATTCAAATCCTTATGCTTGCAAAGCAAGCACTTTACCAGCTGAGCGTCTCTCCATCCCTTAGCTTGATTTCTTAAAAGTTACTTGCCTCCATCCCACCAAAACATCACACTAAATTTAAAAAAATCAAAAGCATTCACTACTCCCATTCAGCACAGAATTGGCCGTTGCTACCACAAAGACAGGAAGAATAACTTCAAAAGAAGGGGATAGAAAGCTATAATCATTTTCATATCTTAGCATTATTATCTTATACAGGCTATTTAAAATTATATATAGCAAATGTAAAAGGTTGAACAGAGTTGTAAGATCAGCATACCTACATATATGTTTATAAATAAATATATAGGTATATATTTATATAGAGAGAATATGATAAAGAAACTTCAAAGACATTTTTAAAAAACAAATAAATGTTATGTTACATTTAATATCAAAATGATTCCTATTCTCCTCAAAGTAAACAATGTATACGTTGATAAATTCTTTCCCAAGGGGATCCATAAACAACATTTATTCTTCTCCCTAAGGTCCCAGCAACAAACTAACAAACTGAGGCAAGATTCCACCAGGGGTTACTTTGGGAAATCAAGTTTAGTGAATTTACAGAGCACAGTGAGAAGGGTTACTACAAGGGCACTCCTCCCCCAGTCTTCCACACTGGAAAGTCTTCACCCAACAGGGATGATGCTTTTCCCTAGCTGAATAGATTAAACTCACACATCCATGAGAGGAGTCAATAAGCTCAGGTGAGGTAATCCTTTTGCCAAAGGACATAACTGAACCCCCAAAGATGGCAGTTGCTAGGCTCGGAGTCATGACAATAACACCCACCAAAATTCTAACCAAGGTTTTCATGTGCAAGAACAAGGGTCACAAATAGCCAAGATATCTGAAGAGAATGAAGCAGGTCAGAGGGAAGTCTCTTCTGCTAGTCATTAGGAGCTAACGTTTAGTTTAATTATATATGGGACTCTGGCTCAAGCAGAGGCAAACAGTAGGACCAGCAGCAAACCCAGAGGAGAACCACATAGAACAGACACTTGGGCTGGGCACATAGACAAGTGTGATCCTGGAAGTACAAAAGGAAAAAACAAGTAAGGAAGGAAATAGAAGCTACCACAATCGTAAGGGAAGGGAACTGAACCCAGGTTCCTGTAAGAGAAGCAAATACTCTTAAGCACTAAGACATCTCTCCAGCCCCAAAGATTCTTAAGAAAAGCAACAATCATAGAGGAATTGTCCGGATTCACTTTCTGTCGCTTTTTTTTTTTTAATCATGACCAAAATCATCTTGGGAAGGAAAGGGTTAGTTTGGCTTAGAAGTCAAAATCACAGCACATCCTTAAGGGCTTCCCTCAAGCAAATCATGAACTCTAAAGACCAGGAAGAAAATCTGCTTCCCGGATTTTTACCTATGATTTGTGCAGCCTGCATTCCTACATCCACAACCACCTGCCCAGGGTGGTACCACCAGCCAATCATCAGTTAAGAAAATGCCCCCACAGACTTGCCCATAGGCCAATCCGGTAGAGGCATTTTCTCAGTTGAGGTTCCCTCTTCCCAGATGACCTAACCTTGGGTCAAGATGACAAAAATTAACTAGCCCAGGAACATACCAGTACATCAGACTACACTAACACAAAAACCAAACTGACCTCATCAAAGTGAAAAGGCAAAGACACCAGGTAGTGGCTCACACCTTTAATCCCAGCACTCTGAAGGCAGAGAAAGGTAGATCTCTGAAACAAGGCCAGCCTGGTCTACAGATGGAGTTCCAGGATAGCCAGGGCTACACATAGAAACTGTGTCACGAAAATAACAAAAGCAAACAAAGAAAGAGATGGAGGAAGGACACTGGGATACGTGCAAGGCATGCTGGCTGACAGACTCCTTTCATCCTATAGCCTGTGTTCTAACAAGTGAGTGATTAGTACACACAGAAAGGAAAGGCTGATAAAGAAGCTGGCAGCCTCATTTTAATTAAAAAAAAAAAAAGGTACGTGAGCAAACATTTCACTGAGAGGGAGACCCGTCAAGCCAATAAACTTGTGAAGAGATAACCATGAAATACAGATTACTTACATCCAATTTCCAAACATTTTTTAAGGCTCGGAAGTCATGTGCAGGAATTCTCCCTTGCTGTCTTGGGGATAGAAACTAGTTCTATTTCAAAATAAAGTAAGTTTCGGAGCTTGCCAACTAAGCCTGTTGTCCAGAATCTAAAACGCTTAAGGACAAACTGAATGTACAAGATGTCCTCTGACTTTAACATGCCCCTCATACACATAAAGTTGTAACAAAATTTTTAAATGAATAAAATAGCACCTGAAGTAAATATGACAGAATGGAGGGTGTACCTGAAGTTGTTATTTCTTCTCTGTAACTTCCAGTGTGGTTTAAATGTTTTGCTTAGAGTGAAAAGCACTACCATTAAAAAAACCTCATTTTTCCTAATAAGTCTTCAAAAATTATAAAATTTATAATTAAGTATTAAGACATAAAATAATTTAATCACAAAAATTGTCCAAGCAAGGATTGTTAGAACTCACCTGTAAATCTAGCTCTCTGGAGGCAGGAAGACTGATAACTCAGAGCCTAACCTGTCTCAAAATAAACAAAAAACAAGGTCCAAATTCTCACTGTGAGCTATATTTCAGTTTTAAGTATATGCCTATACAGTAAGAAAATGAATGAAGCTCGCAGATATAAATTATAAGTGCCCTGACCACAAAGTAAAATAAATAAACAAACAAACAAAAGTAGAGCATACGTGTATAGACCAGTGAATAAAGGATCGAGAAACAAATTAAGAACTAACCCGTGGACTGTAAAGTTAGAAAGGCTCTGTGTGAAATTTCTCTGAAGTTTTTATGTTTTAGATCTGGCTTCATGATAATGTTTAAATAAATATGTAATGAACTCCATAGAAAGTTTTGACTTTGGTAATAATTCAGAAGTGCAGATTGAAGCAAACATAGCTCTAGACATGCAAAGGGAGAGTGGAGACCTTTTGGCTTCCTTGATCTTAGCTTACTTCTGTTAGATGACCAAGTTAAACAAAAAGGCTCCCAGCAAAATGACTTGGGTCAAATCACTATGCACACACAGTTTTCAAGGGCGGTGGCAGTCACAGGAGTGCTACTCTGCTGCCCCTTTAATTAAGGCAGTGCATAGAGACCTCAGTTGTTCCATTTGTGTCTCAAATCAATCAGATGGAATTCACCTTTTACTGGGCTTGAATCCTGATAGCTCAGCACACTTGATAGGTAATTTAATCATGTCTGGTGTAGATGAACACAAACTCAAATTAGCTCCTGAAAGACTCAGCTAACAGGGTTAGCTGTGCTTTTCCACTTTTGTGCAAGAGCTGAGCTTCACCAACTGGCTAGCTGGAGGTTATTAAAAATTTAGAGGAAGAAACAAAGGTGCGCTGGGTGTCTCCCGTTACCCTTTCTACTGTTACTCTGGCAGACAAAAGGCATAGAGCCCACCTCATGAATAATGCAACACGGAATATTCACAATCCATTTTTAATGGAGCCAAGCAATAACATTAAGAGAGATATTTTCAATCTTCAAATTTCACAGGGCAACTGGCACAGTAATTTGTTTTGATTCTAAACTGAGGGATACAGAGATAAATAGTTTTCCCAATTAAAAAAAAAGTGAATGCCAAAATTATAATTTCTAGCCTAAGCATGGTGGGATATACCTGTTATCCCCACTACTAGATTGGTAAAGCCTGAGCTACATAGTAAGACCTTATCTCAAAGCAAACAAACAAAACAGAAAACACACACACATACACACACACACACACACACACAGAGAGAGAGAGAGAGAGAGAGAGAGAGAGAGAGAGAGAGAGAGAGAAACAACTTCTAATAGCTTAAGCAAAACCTGTGAAAGTGGAGCAAATATGCCAATGTCATCAGGCAAGACGGGTAAATTCAGAACCCACAGGTTTCAATCAGCTTGACTCCTCCTTCATTATAATTTTATTTTTCTATCGGGTTGGAACTAAGAGACCAGTGCACATGCTGACTTGTGAGCAAGATGCCATCTTATGTTCATTCAATAGGGCTTGGCCTCCCAGGATATTGTGAAAACGATTCTCCTGAGCTTGGGCTCTTTATCACACAGTTTCTGAGATACCTTCAAACCTCTACCAGAGTGAACTGTGGATGAGAATCAACTGACATGGAAAGACTTAGTCGTGGGAAACCAACAAGAATGGCTAAGGACTTATATTTGAGAGGTTCGACGCCCCCAACCCCCACTGAAAAAGTCTTGTGTGATTTCATCACCTAGTGCGGAATGAAGCTCCATGGGACTTGTCCTCACTTCTATGTTTCCAAACATATGCTGGGTACTCAGTTAACATGTGAGAAATTGATCAGTAGAAATAATGTTGTCAGTTCCCCTGGGCCATGTGGGCTGAAGCTCTGGCTAGAAGCCATCAGAGCACAGGTAGTAGAAAAGGCTAGGACATTATCCTGGTTTCAGTCTTTTAAAGGACCAACTGATGGGACGGGAACAGAATAACCCTATGCTGGCAAGTTTTATGTCAACTTGACACAAGTTGGAGTTGACTCAGAGGAGGGAACATCACTTGAGAAAACATCTCCATAAGATCAGGCTGTGGGCAAGCCTGTGGTACATTTTCTTAATTAGTGATTGATGGGGAGGGCCTAGCCCATTGTGGGTGGGACCATCCCTGGGTTGTAGTCCTGGGTGCTGTAAGCAGGCTGAGCAAGCCATGGAGAGCAAACCAGTAAAAAGTGCTCTCCATGGCCTCTGCAACAGCTCGTCTCAGGGCTGAATTCCTGCCCTGGAATATGGAACTGGAAGTATCCAAGTCACAAGAGAATGTGACATGTGACCCCAAGACAAGCCCCAAGCCCCATTTCACATTTCTCTCAGATTTTAGGATTGTAATTTCCTTTCTACACAGCAGCCAGTCAGTCAATCAATCAATCTCTTCCCCTGCTCCCTTTTTCTCCCCTTCTCTCCAGTCTCCATGGAGTCTGAGTAATCAGAATTAGGTTGGGTTGAAAGGACCACAGCTATGCTTTATGGGTAAGGAAACTAGGAACTGAAAACATTTGCCTAGACACAGAATACATTGGTGACAGAACCTATACTCAAATCTGGGCTGAAGAGGTGACTCAGAAGCACCTGCTGCTCACAGAGCACGTGAGTCGATCTATGTCAGACAGCTCACAACTGCCGAGAACTCCAGCCTCAAGGGCTACAGCACCCTTTTCTGGCCACCTGAGGCACCTGCACACTCATGTACATACATATTCACACACACACAAATACATACATACATACATACATACATACATACATACATACATACATTTTAAAAGCATTCAGGTCTCTGAATCAAAAGTCTATAATTTTTCTTCTAGAAGCCTATGTCCTGGTTTGGTTTTGTTTAGGTTTTGGGGGTTTTGTTTTTACTTGTTTGTTTTTGTTAAAATGAAATTCTCAGAGGTAAGAATTGAAGTTCCTATGGGTCAATCCAGGACTCTACAAGGCTGTAGAAGCCGAGTTTTACATACCTCCTAAGTTTTCATTTAAGACATATTAGCCAGGTCTAGTGGCACACACCTTTCATCCCAGCATTTAGGAGGCAAACAAATCTCTATGAGTTCACTATATAGGTATAGTGAGATCCTGTTTTTAAAAGGAAAGGAAGATGATAGATAGATAGATAGATAGATAGATAGATAGATAGATAGACAGACAGGCTTGGAGGCTGGGCTCAGCAGCTTAGAGTTGCTTCCTGCTCTCTCAGAGGACCTGCATTTGGTTATTCGCACACATGTCTGGTGGCTTGCAACCCCTCAAAATTACTCCAACCTTAGGACATCCAATGCTCTCTCAGGCCTGTGGTTATGTGTACTCATGCGCACACATCCACACGAACAAATAGGGATACATGGACACATAATTAAAATTAACAAAAAATTAATCTTTTTTAAAGTTCTTAGGAATAAAAGAAGGGGGAAATATGAAAACTGGAACAATTGTGATTTAGTCTTTGGTTTTCCTCTGCAGTCCTCTGGTCCTGGTGTACCCTACAGGAAAAAAATAAGCAAAAACACCAACAGCCTTCCCCCAAAATTCCTGGCCTAATGAAAGACAAGCTGTAATAATCTTAATACTTTATTAAGTTAAAACAATATTCTAATAAATATGATTTTGCTAATACATAATGCACTCAAGAAGATCTAGGAACATTTTCAACCCTCACAGGAAAAATACGTTTTTCCTAGATGATATGGGGCAGGAGTTGAAGCCATAGCCTTTGCCACACACCTATCAGCTCAGGCATCTTATAAAATTCCGACTAACAATAAAAACTGGATTTGCTCATGAATTTTTGAAATAACTCTCCAGTTCCTTCTTGTTTACACTTGAAAAACTCCAGAAGTGTCAAAAAGAAGTCCGAATGTTTGTGTGGCCTTTTTCAGAACTCCCTGGGAAGGCACAGAACAAAGGCTCCTGCTATGCTGAGGTCCAACTGATAACCTTTGAGAGTCAGGGGCTGTGACTTTAATCTCTGGCTCTCCGGTACCTTACACTGAGAACCTGTGGCCCATGATCAGTGAGTAAATGAAGGGCCTGTTCCCTGGAGCTGCTCCACAGTTCCACCTCCTCTGATGGCATCACAGGTCCGCTGACTCCCTCTCATCACCAAGTCCTCTTTTTTCTGCTTCTTCTCCTGGCAGGCTTGATGGTGCAACTGATGATTTCAAAGGAATGGAGTTCCTTCCCTAAACTGGTGTGTGGTGGAGGACAAAGGAGTCAACAGTCTCCCCAGAAGAAGAGTTCATTCTTTCTCAATAAAAGCACTGGGCAGCTTCCAAAGCTTAAGACACCTCCTCTTTCAGCAGCTGCCTAGAGTTCTTTCTGGTCTGTGAGCAGAAAAGGGAAGACCTGGGAGGTGCAAGATCTCATTTGATCCTCATCCTCAGCTGTAGGGAAGCCCAAAACACAGAAGGCTGCTGTGGTTCCCACTCTTGTCTGACCTTAGAAACCGGAGCTCGTGTCCTCTAGCAACTCTGGGAAGGAAGGTGAAGGGGAATTACCATGGTGAACTTTGCACACTGGCCTGAGAAGGAGCTGGAGGGAGTCAGGGAAGCCATCCCTCACAGTAGTGTTACACAGCTGGTGCCGCAGTCTGCCAGAGTACTCATTTGAGTCCATGCTGAGTCTCTCGGTGCCTCCTGAGATCCACCTTCCTCTGGAAGCCCTTCCCGCACAGGTCACAGCCAAAGGGCTTGAAACCCGTGTGTTTTCTGCTGTGAGTGATGAGGTTGGAGCTCTGACTGAAGGCTTTGCCACACACCTGGCATTTGTGGGGCTTCTCACCTGCAAGGATGGAAGACCAAGGGCAGGAAGTATGAGCCAATGATAAACCTGGGGGGGGGGGGGGACCCGTTGCGACCCACATGCTCTTGCTAGCCACTGGCTAAGACTTTCACGACGTTGGAGAGGGATGGGTTGCAACATGAACCAACTCCTGGCCTGAAACTTGTTCCCAGTAAGTCACGGGTGTACCAGGTGGAAGGGAGACTTTTTGAGTGGAGGCTCCCAGCCAAAGGTCTCAAACGGTTTCCTGCTAAACGGAAACTGAGCAAAGACCACGTGCCCTCCCCCAACTGTATCCACCCCGGAGGACTAGCCTGCTGACTTATAGAAGCACAGGGCCCCCAGAGCAGATGTTCAGCAGAGGTGGGAGGAGCTATCCTACCGACCCTATGACTGCTTTCGTCAGAGGAAGTTTTCAAATCTGAGTTTCCAAGTGGGTGTTATTTTGTGTGGCCAGTGAAGCTGCCTTCCTTCTTGCTCTTGAAGAACACAGGTTTGTCCAATGTCTTAATTTTTTAAAATCCACATTCGAGCCACAAATAATTTCTTAAAGTTTTCTTTTCTATCTTTTAATTCTTTCTTCCTCTGAGGTTTTAAATCACAGGATTCTTAATATGCCAATACTTCAGAACAGATAATAGGCAAGGGGAGGGAAAATTTTAAAAAGCAGGTAACAGATAGAAAACCAACAGGTTTTGTCTTTTCTGGTCTTGTGCTCTGGTTAAAATTTGGGTAAATGGTACACATTCCCAAACACTCCCCTCATGGGTCTATGGTTGGTACTTGGCTTTGAGGAATCAAACAAATAAACAGGAAAAAAAAGTTTCTGTTTGCTTGTTTCTAAAGAACTTCCATCTCTCTTTGTGCTTAAGATTTCTTGATAAAGACTCACCTACAAAACTTACTCTGTCCCTCTGGAGTCAAATATGTCTGAGAAATGATTTCTAGCCAAGGTTTAATAAAATGTTTAAGTTAATTGTTTAATTAAATAAATGCTTAATAAAGAATCAAATGTGTCGTTCAGTCAAGACTCTATTTGAATTTTGATAAGTGTCTCAAACAATTAATAAAGAGTGAAATAGTTCGAGGCCAGCCTGGTCTACAAAGTGAGTTCCTGGACAGCCAGGGCTACACAGAAAAAAATCTGTCTCAAAAAAAAAAAAAAAAGAAGTGAATTAAATGGAAATTTCAGGCAAGGGGGCATGATTAAAGTGAGGTTTTTCCCCTTGAGTTTTATGATACAAATGTCTACACTGTTTATAAATATTTACAAACATTAATTGTGGGATCCTGGAAGGCACTGTGATTTTTTAAATACAGGATCTTGCTATATAGTCCTAGCTGGCCTAGCACTCATTATGTAGCTGAGGCTAGCCTCCATCTCACAGAACTTTACCTGTCTCTGTCACTGTATCCAGCTATGATGTGATTTAAAGAAATGTCCCTGTTCTTCAGTAAAGTCAGACATTGTGGTCTCATGTAACTGTCACGTTGACTGTTACAGGAAATGTTCTAAGGGGCAAGAGAATCACTTTAGTTCACAAGCTCCTGACAGTAAGCCTGCACATCTGCTCCTGAATTGTTAAGGAAGGCGTCCCAGACTGGAAGGTAGAGAACTGAAATTTACTGAAACTGACTGATAGATCACTCATTGTCTGAGTAAGAGGATCCCAGTTTATTGTGTGGAGCAGCAGGAAAGCACCAAGGGAAATGAGCAATCTGAAACACTTGGATGTTCTTAGAGCATTGTAATAAGTAGGGAATTGTCACTGTCAGGGAACAAAACTGTTGATGACTCGAAAGGAACAACAATAATAGGAATTTCCTCATTGACCATCTCCCACAGCTGTAAAAGTGACTGACTACACAACGAGCAAGTCAAGACTATCTATGAATTTGAGAGCTCAGACCAACAAATCTGAATTTGAGCCCTGTAATCCTGGGTAAGTTATTTCATCCTTCTGAGCCTCATCTCTAAAATGGGGCTAAAGAAACAGTTCCTGTCTCCTGGAGCTGTCAACACAGAACGCAGGAAAGTTAGTAACATTTGCTTTTCTTTTCCTGCTCAAACAAAGGAAGCTCTTATAAAACTAAAGTGTAGTTGAAACATATGAATCCCTACATCTCTAGTAAAGATTTACATTGACTCTCTAGGAGGGCTGGATGCAGCAAAGCTGTTAACATAGAGGGAAATACTTCTTCAGACCCAGAGACAAACCCAAGTTCACTCTGGGGGAGAACTAGTCATTGGAGCCAGAATATAGATGGAGAATCATGTGCTCCAAACATCTTCTACAACTGCAGGATTAGCTCACCTGTGTGGATGAAGGTGTGTTTCTTCATATCTGACTTCTGGTGGAACCTCTTGCCACAGTACTGACAGGGGTAGGGCCGGGTGTCCGAATGAATGAGCAGATGTGTGGACAGCGTGGATGACCTCTTGAAGCTCTTACCACAGATCTTACAGTCAAAGCTGCGTTCCTGCAGAGCAGAGAGGAAGGGAGAGGGAGAGAAGCATGTAGGGCTTCTTCACCTGTTCCCCAACATCTACATATCTCCCATAGCCAGACACCCTCTCCTCCCTCCCTCCCTCCACCCCATCATTCAACACCTACTGATTAACGCGTTTTCTACCAAAACACTTTACAGCCACAACCCTCCACACCCAGGGCAAAAGCGTAGGTCCGCCCTACATTTTTGACACCCACTGACACCCTCCTCAGCAGGACCTCAGCCACTTAAGATTGCCCCTCCTCCGCAGTCACTGTGGGGTTTGGACCAGATGGGCTGCTGTCACAGACACTTGTATAGTATTTTGCTTATCTCTCTCTTTAATCACCATACAGGACCTGTGTGTCTACAGGATTCTCAGGTGCCTAAAGCCTTGGACTTAGGCAAGTTATAAACGAATGAATGAATAAATGAATGGCTAGCATTCGCTACTGGACGCTGTGCACGAACTGAGACCCTCCCTTGCCAGTTAGGAAGGATGAAAAGGGAATAAAAGCCAGTGCATTAGCAGCAAACTCCAATAGAATTCCACCGCTGGCGGCTCACAGAGGTGCGACACTGCGATAATCTCAGATCGCAGCACACCCAGGACCTCTGTCACCCAGGCCTCTCTGCACACCTAAATAGGGGGGGCAAGCAGAAGTGGCGCCAGAAGGCAGTGGAAAGTCTGGAGGCAGTGGGTGGGCAAGCTGAAAGCCGAATCAAGCCGCCAGCGCCAAGCTTACCTGCGAGTGCACGGCCTTGTGTTGCTCCAGGCTCACCGCATGCCCGAAGGTCTTGCCGCACATCTCGCACGCAAAGGGTCTCGTGCCGCTGTGGGACCGGCGCACGTGCACCTCCAGCCCGTGCGGGGTGGAGAACACCTGAGGGCGAGTGGGGGGCCAGGGAGAAGGCTGCTGAGGGGGGTCGCGGGGTGCGCACGCTGGAGGGTCACGGACTGGGGACACAGGGCTGATGAGGCCAGGCGCGCGGGAGCCTCACCTTGCTGCACTTGATGCACTTGTAGGAGCCGCCGGCCAGCAGCAGGCGGGTGCACAGCAGCTCCGACTCCACCTTGACGCCCGCGCTCCTGTCCGCGTGCAGCTCGTGACCGCGATCTTGGTACAGCCGGGCCGCTGCTGGGCTCGGCCGCTCGTACAGCCCGGCTGCCGCGGGCGCCAGGTCGCCGTAGAGCCCCAAGCCCGCAGCGCTGGTGGCGCCCCCGGCGGTTCCGCAGCTCCCGGGCTGGCCCGCAGCCGCTCCGTCCGCAGCCTGCTCGGGGCCGTAGCGCTCTGCTGGGCGGCCGGACTCCGCGCCGCGCTCGCAGAAGAGGCTAAGGCCCGCGCTGCGCTCCAGCGCGCTGCACTGCCGGTAGCTCTGCACCAGGTGCCGCAGGTCCGAGCCCACCAGGCCACTCCACGCGAAGGGCTTGAAGGGCAGCGTGTAGGGCTGGGTTTCGTCCAGAGAGCGGCACAGCGACTTCTCCGACGCTGAGGAGGCACAGGAGGCCGTGGGGTCAGGTTCGAGGCTGCTGGGCGGAGCCCGCAGTGCATGATCACTACTGTCAGGCGCCCTAGCTGGTTAGAGAGCCAAGTAGACCCCCCCCCCTACACACACCGAACCCCGAGTAAAACTCAGGTGGGTCCGCGGGGCTTCCCGGGCCAGTGACAGCGCAGCAAAGTGATACTTAAATGATACAGAGAGGCGGGTAAATTCGTTTTGATGGTTCTCTGGCTGGACCCCACCCACTCCCAGCCCCTGCTAGAAGGATTGAGACACACACCTAGAGTTTAGGCTTAGGGACCTGACTCCTTCCAAGTACTCCTCCACTCAATCCCTTTTTGCAATAGATTATAAAGAACGAAGAAGGCCAATACACGCTGGGCCCAGGTTGTCTAGGAGTGTCAAACTAAACAAACTGGAATGGCCCCAAGATTTCTCAAACCTATGACGCAAGGGACAGCAGACAAGGGCGCGAAGTATGCCCATCCCTGATAGACTTCTGATGAAAAATTGACAGATTTCTGATGAAAAATTACAGTTAAGAGCTAGCCACCGCCGGGCGGTGGTGGCGCACGCCTTTAATCCCAGCACTTGGGAGGCAGAGGCAGGCGGATTTCTGAGTTCGAGGCCAGAGTGAGTTCCAGACTGCCAGGGCTACACAGAGAAACCCTGTCTCGAAAAACAAAACAAAACAAACAAACAAGAGCTAGCCACCACCTTCAGAAGAACTCCTCTCCCTTCATGCACGTGAATTTTGCTAAAACTGGGTATTGAATGAATGCAAGTAAGTGTACTCCATTCTGGGCGGACCTATTCCATGAGCCTGGTCACACACTGCCAGGAAGAACCCTCTGCTTGTGGGAGTGAATAAGCTAGTCGTGTGACAGGGACATAACCTGCTCTTGGCAGAATTTGGATTGATCTCCTTTCTACTTCTGCTGTGACCCGAGATACTCCCCTTCACACACCCCCTCGCCCCCGCCCCCGCCGCCGCCATCAACTCTAGTCAATTGCTCCCTGGAAATGAATCTGAGCATGCTGGTTCCCCTGATTAGGCCTTCTTAGCATTAGGGGAGAAAATGAAGTTTTTGAAGGCAGAGCCAGGGAGCTGAGATTTTCAGCAGCACCTTGCACGCCAGTGTGGCAGCCAGCTCTGTCCTGCTCAGACTGCCCAGGTCTCTTGTTTGAGGTATTCAAGTCTGGGTCCTGGATTCTGGGACCTGACACTTTCTAAACAATGAATTCCGGACATAAAAGAAAAGCCAGCCAGGAGAGAGGACCAGTTCATTTGACCTCACCCGTAAGTTCTAGGCAAACGAATTAAGGGCCAGCCTGGAGCTAAGGGCCTTGGAAGGAGGCAGAGGGCACTTCGGACAAGGTGTCCAGTAAGGAGGCTGGATGCCTCCCGCTGAACCCCTTTCCTTAGGAGCCAGTTCCCTAGACCGACCCTCTGCATCCCCTGTGCGGGCTTCCCTCAGTGCTGCAACCCCGGGACTCTGCCACAAGACCTCGAAACAGGGCCCTTACCTGGAGACACGGAGGGAGAAGGAGGCCTCCAGAGATCCTCGAACTCAGAGCTCGGGTCACAAACGCTGCCTTCGCAGCTGTTGGGGGACGCGGAGGCTCTGTCGGGAACCTCGGTAAGCTGAGAGTCGGGGGACAAACGCTCTCGGGGCTCCATCTTCGACTCGCCTGCGCTTACAGCGCCGCCGTCTGCGGAGAAGATTCAGGAGAGAAATAAACCTAAGTCTGGCCGAACTGAAGTGGTTCCACCGTGGCGCCCGCGTCCTTCTCTGTCCTCTCTGACACGGCCGGGAGACCTCCCGGATTCAAGAGCCTACTGCCAGCGCCAGGGGCATCTCTGGCAAGCTCGGCAAATCTGAGCACCAAGAAACAAAAAAAGCACCCGAGGGGAATTAGGGTAGCCTCCCCTGATTCCTAGGGATCGAGGTGGCTTGGAGCAGAGTCGGCGTCCCTGGCAGCTGCCCCGCCCGGCCTCTGCGCGCCTCGCACCTGCTCTGCCCGGCGCAGGCACGGTCTCCAGGCGCAGGGAGTAGTCCGGCCCGGGAGAACGCGGCTGGTGGTAGCTGTGCGCCTTCTTGCTCTTGACCAGGAATGAGCGCGGCATGGTGGCCAGCCGCTGGACGGATGTTTGGACCCTCGGTTCCTCTGAGTTCTGAGAGGAGGGGAAAATTGGGTGGAAATGAGAGTCAGCACCGACGGCGGTTGTGGTCGGTTCCCAGGCCAAGGGAGAGTGCGGGCCGGGGAGGAGAGAGGGAAGCCGCGGGAGGAGGGGCTTGGACCCAGGCGCCACGCTCACCAGGTGGCACTCGGACAGGTGGCGCGAATCCTGGTCTCCGCCGCCACTGCTACGGCTCAGTGGTAAAACCTGTCCCCGGGCTCTGGCTCAGGTCCCGTCGCTCTGCCCTGCCCACGCCTCAGCCCCTCCCCTTCCCTAGCAAAGCTAACTCCTCACTCTCCCGAGAGCAGTAGTCCACAACAGGTCCGTTATCCCAAGTCAGCCCTGTAAGCCTGCCTGCTCCTTTCTGGGCTGCGACGCGCGCCCGGGATGCGTGGATTCGTTTAGCCGATCAGGGCGGCCTCGGTGTTTGGTACCCGGAAGGGGCTTGGAGCCAAAACCTCCAAGAGCCCCGCGACAAACAGAAGCGAAAGAGGGGCTCACTAGACAGGACTGAGGGACTGGTTTGCCTAGGGACTGTGTGCTGCAGTGGCTGGAGCAGAAAGCAGGAAGCCAGGGGGACAGGAAAGTGAGGTGGGGGTGGCAAAAGACCAACACTTGTCCCAGGAGAAACGCCCACTGGAATGGTGGTGCGGCACTGGGCAGGACAGCGACCACTGTGAAATATTCCAGACCTGTAGGCCTCGCTTCAGAAACCAAGTCCCGGAAAGAAGTATTTTCTGATCTGCTCACCAAAAAATCTTGTCCTAGGGAAGTTGAGTCTGAACTGCGTGCTTACTGGAAAACACGCGGCGCCCAAATTTGTGGAACGCCAATGGTTTTCGCGGGCCAGCAAGATGAAACCGGAGTGAGCGGTGGCCAGGAGGCCGGGGTCCCGGGGCCCGCACGATCAAGAGCTGGCGTCGCTCTCTTTAACCCCCAATCAGTTCACCTAATCTCGGGTCGAAACTCGAGCCCTGCGGGGAGGCGGGGCCGTGACTGCGCCCCAGCTCCTGGCCTACTCTGGGGGCAACCCTAGGGAGGCCTAAAGAGAAACGAATCCTCCAGCCTCCGCGGCCCAAGGCAATAAAGGGTGAACGTGGGTGGCGGGGCTCAAATACCGGGCGCAGGCTGGCGCATGCCCCCGGTCCTTGGGCTGCGTTCGATTCAGACTGAGGAACCAGGGCCTCTGCGCCCCTGGGCGCCACACACAGAACACACCCTGTGGTCCCCACTTAGGAGCCCAAGGACTTCTGCTCCAGATCCCCAGCCCTACTGTGTGCGCTTCCCGGAGGAGTGGGGAGAAAAGCATGCGGGGGGATGGGTGCTGCTGCCTGAGACACAGGCTCCTGAAGGCCTTGGGGCGCGGGTGCCACACGCCTTGGTCAGGTTTGGCTTCCAGGACCCGGGCTCTGCTGCTTCAATTTTCCCGCACTCCCTGTCTGTCCAGCCAGACACTGCAACCAAAGGACAATTCTTAAAGCAAGCATGAAGAGCAGGAAAACAGGGCAAGAGTCCAGGAGGCCTCGAGGAGGCTCGGGGGCCTCGATGGCCAAGACCGAGACCCATAGGAAGCCAGGGCTGTCTGGTCCCGCGCTGGGTCTGCCCGTCAGCACCACGCGGGACAGGGTAGACACAGAGGTGGCATCCTCGCCCAGGCCACAAACCTACGCCGCGGAGGGCTTTGCTGGGTTCCGGGTAGGAGGGTTAGGGGGATGGCGAGGAGGCCCAGCGCGTGGGAAGGCGACCTCGTGCTGCAGCTGGCGTCCAGGGGGCGGGGCGGCACGCTCCGGGCACAGCCGCCATCCAGGCTGCCCCTGGTCATTTGAGGCTGGGAACTGGAGAGCTGAAGGCTCCAGAGCCCCGCTGCCGCCACATGCCACCAGATGTTTCCTTCCTGCGTGGATCCCACTCTCCTATCCACCCGCCCAACCGTGTGCTCCTCTCCCAGATCTTTCGCTCCACAGCCTGGGTGGCTTCAGAACCCAGCAACCAGAGCTCTGCAGCAGGTGGGCAGGTGGGGACCCGCCTGCGCTCTCGGGACGTCCCCACAGTGTCAATGTCCTCCTACCAGTCCTCGAGGCCACCCCCGCCTGGGTGGGAGGCACAGCCGTTCAGCAAACCTACCTGCGGGGTCAGGGCGCGGGCACCGAGCTCTGAGAGTGAGCAAACTGAATCTTGCTTTCGGGAGAGACTGATCTGACTTTTTTTTTTTAATCTCCTTTCGAGCTCAGCCCCCAAAAACCACAGACTTCACTTCCTGAGCGTTAGAGGCACTCACTAGCCTTCTCAGCCCCAGCCCCATCCCCCAGTGGGACAGCAGGCCACGAGCCTCCTTTGCGCAAGGGGTCAGGAGGTGACAGGAGGGGGATATTCTTGCGGCCAACATCCCAGGCAACCCTGAGCAGCCCCCCCTCAATTTGTTTGTCTGTGGGACCGCGGGGCTATCTATATATGGAGTCCCCGGGATGTCTGAGACATCCCCAGCACTAGAAATGACTAGAAAGAAAATCGAAGTATTCTTGGCTCCTGGAGACTTCCGCAGCGAGAAGTCACAGATTCAGGACACAGATTGACTGGAGCGGCGGGCGCTGGGAGCAGGCAGCTCGCTAGGCTCCGGGACCCTCCGGCCCTGGGCACTCCAACCCTGTCGCCTGCTTAGGCAGCGTCGCTCCCCAATCGGGGCCGTGAATCACCGGACCCGGTGCCTCCGGCCTGGAGCCCGGCCACCGGCCACCGCGTCCGCAGAGCGAAACCTGCGCCTCGGGCCCCGAAATAACTTGTTGTGGAAACACTTGAGGATAAATACGCCCATCGAAGCTGAAAATACCTTGACACCCAATCCCAGAGGTTTGCTCATTTCCCTTCGGATTTAGGTAACGGTTAAATTTGGAAGAGGTGGGCGAGCGTCGAGCCTGGCGAACAAGGGCCGGGCTAGTGGCGCGTCCCGCGGGCGCCGGCGACATCGGTGGGTGCGTCCACCTCGCCCGGCCCCCGCCTCGCGCTCGCTTCCGGTGGTCGGAGCTGGGAAATTAAAGGCGACTTCGGAGCTGCAGCTCAGATGAGCCATGCTTGGTGCAGGCTGGGTTGGGGTGGGAGGGGTGGCGCATGGGGCCGCAGCAGGGTACTAGACCAGGGGGATGTTTGGTGTCATTGAAAAATGAAGGCTTCAGAATAATGCCCACCGTGGCCTTGCCCTCAGTGGAGGCGTGGAATTAACACTATTGATGGCAGGGCGGGGGGAGGAGCTCAAACCTCACTCCTCTGCAAATAAAAAATACAACAACTTGAGACTATTGTGCTGTGTAGTCGTCTATGGACTGTGCACACTCAGTGCCCGCACCCTCTCCTCGCAGAGGTGAAGCCGTTATCAGCACAGTGCTCTTCCAAGTGAGTTGGGCTGGAATTTGAGCGTTATTCCGTGCACCAAAATTATGAACTGACTTCCTGAGGGACGGGTGATGACCCGCAGATTACAAAAACAACTAATACATGTTCAAGCGTATTGCCTTGTTGCTTCAGAAGACTGAACCCCGGTATTGGCACTCTTTTGCCATACACTTGACAATGAACTAACCCTCCAACTATTATATTTTAGATTAGTCTAAAATCATTATAAGAAAAAGCCCTTTCTGTGGGGAAAAAAAAGTCAGTGGTATTTTTCACTGTAAGAATGTAAATCTGTGCAAAACATTTGGCTAGCATGGCATTTCTTCAAAACTTTTAATAAATTAAGCATTTTATCCTTACAGACTATATCACTGCTATGTGCTAGGACACATACCCTGTCAGGGGCAGGATTCTCAACACACTCTTTCTTTATAAATGAGTGCAGAGGTATGCAATTTTAGAAGGGTCACACACACTGAATTAGCTAAAGGTAAATCAGGCATATTCTATTGATAATTCATTTATTGTGTGCTCTATTGTAACTATCTCAAAGTAGCTGCAAAGCAAATCTTTATCTTGTCATCTTCTATTCTTTTTGACAGAGAAAATAAAAAATCCAAAAGAAAATTACAAGAATGATACAATTACATTTCTTTTTTGTTTTGTTTTGGTTTTTTTGTTTTTGTTTTGTTTTGTTTTTCCAGACAGGGTCTCTCTGTATAGCCCTGGCTGTCCTGGAACTCACTCTGTAGACCAGGCTGGCCTCGAACTCAGAAATCCGCCTGCCTCTGCCTCCCAAGTTCTGGGATTAAAGGCGTGCACCACCACTGCCCAGCTACAATTACATTTCTTATTAAGCAAAACACAGAATATGCATAATATGCACAGAAATGGCAGAACTGGTTTTTGAGTTTTTGTTTGTTTGTTTGTTTTTATAGAAGCTCAGGGTTAGTTTTTCCCACCCGGGCTCTGTGATGAGTGAGCAGCTTATTTAAGTGCTGCTGGAGGCTCTGTGAAGGCACACCAGCACTGAACACTAAGCCCTCCTTTGACTAACCCGAATCTTCTCACTTGCTGTTGATGGCCTCTTCGGATTTCTGACTTTGCTATTAATAGCTGGAGCAAGGGTCCTCTGGAGCAGGTCAGAGGCAGATGGCTGTTGAATCCCCGTGATTAAACTAAACAAATACACATCGAAGCAGTTAGTAAGTGATGATAGGACATCTCTGAGGTATACTGAGGAGCTGGTGTGTGAATCCTATACTTGGAGAGCCTAGGAGGAAGGTAGGGAGAAGGGGACCCAGAAAGGTTAAGAGGTTTGCAAAGGAGGAGCAGAGAGCCAGGCTCAGAGATGTTACAAAGACCTGTCTCTGGCTCAGCAGCTTCAAATCGCCTCTTGTTTGTTTTATTGCTACACTGAAGGTAAAGAGAGACCCGAGGTGCCTCGGAGAGGAGACATCGGAAGGAGACATCCTTCCCTCCTTTTATCCCTCCCCCAGCTAGAAGGAACCCTCTTCTTGCTTTGGAGATGGAGATCTGAGTGAGAGCAGTAAGGTGCATGAGAAACAATTGCATTCAAGCAATTTACTGATTTTTTTTAAAAGTAACATTAATAATCACCTGTAGATGCTCAATGTCGAATAATCTCATCTTCCAAACAGTGTCTGGCCAGTTGCCCGTTTATCTGAAGGGCCATCACATAGGGCTATTCACAAAGACAGTGAGGAGCTGGTTCCACCAATAATCCCCTCAGCGCTCAGGAGGCCGAGACAGGAAGGCCACATGTAAACACTTAGACTTAACAACAAAAGACTTGAAACATGAATAAAGACAATGAGATGATATTAATCCTGGCTGCTTTTTTCCCCATAGTATTTAAGGCTATCATGTTCTCCTGGGGGGTTTGGGAAGACTGGGGATTGGGAAAGCCCAGAGAGGGCGCTGCTTGCACTCCCAGCATGCATTCTGGTAGTGTTTGCCTCTTTTGAGTTGCTCAGAGATGTTGCCAGGAGGGAAATGGACTTCATGACTTTTGAAGGCAGATGTGATTATCAGTCTGTGTTCTGCCAAAACCAACCCGTGACCATAGGCAAGCTAGCTCAACTTTGCCAGCTGTTTCTCACCAAGAGTCCGACCATCAATCAGCCTGTACTGCAGAATGGCGGTGGGGAAGTCCTTCAGTGTTCCTCTTCACAGGTTCACCTGGGATGTGAGACTGAAGGACAGTAGGTAAGAGACCTGAGGCCTATGGAGATGTTTTAAAGTATTAGAAAGTGTATTACTTACAATCTGATAAGGAAAAAATACCCCCAACTTTCCAGGTTTTTTGGTCTGTTCTTGAAAAAGAAAGCAATGTCATAGCTATAACTCTTTTAAAAATAATAGCTATACTTGTGTATTGTTTTTCCTAGCCTATTTATTTTATAGAACACAAACTTTCTGTAGTAAAATTTACTTTACAGAAAAAATCATGGCATTAAAACACTATATAGTATTATTATTAATATGTATAATTGTTTTGTCAGCAAAACACATTTTTAGAATTATATTAATCTTTTGCTGTTTTAAATGCTGTAAATGATCTATTAACTGTAATTTTCTTAAGCACTGTTGCCTAAGCATTGAGCTTTCTCTTTTTCTCCCTCCCTCCCTCCTCCTTATTTTTAAATAGTATGATGTAAGTTTTCTTAATACCATTTCCTCCTTTTCTTTGTTCATGTGTGCCTGGCGCTGGAGATGAACCCATTTCATGCCCCCATTTCAGACTCTTTCTTTAGAATCTATTTTTAAGAGTGGAGCTTTTAAGTCCAATAGTGAATATTTGCGTGGTCCTTGATACTTACTGGAAGTGTTTTAGGTAGAATCTTGGGTGATACATAAGCCAATCAATTCATATCAATAAATAGCTAAAAGACTGGAAGGGACCACTGTAGAAGTCTCTTTATTTTAGTAAACGTGTTTGTTTAGAACAGTGGCCACACCCTGTCATATTTCTGTAGTTGTTCTCTGGTATTAAAAAATAAAAGCCTATTTGATTTTTTGTCTTTGGAGGAACCATCTTAGTGAGTGCAGAGGAAAGGAGAGAGAGCATGTTTTTTTCCTAAAATATTTAAATTCAAACAAACACAAAGTGACAATCATGTGACATCTGAATTTAGCAATCAGATAAGTAATTATCCCTGGGCAAATGGGTAAGTGTGCTGGCCACCAAACCCCACATCCTGAGTTCAATCCCCCGGAGCTGACATGGGGAA
>NW_021605170.1:1200445-1200822 GCF_004785775.1 Grammomys surdaster | reverse complement strand
CCAAACCCCACATCCTGAGTTCAATCCCCCGGAGCTGACATGGGGAAAGGAGAGCACTGACACCCATAGTCATCTTCTGACTTCTGAACGCACCCCAAATAAACAAATATATAATTAAAATAAAAATCTTCCTTTTATGAGTAGCAACTGGTCAAAACAATATTCAAATAATGACGTCAGTCAGAGTATGACTTGATGGCTGTCACGCATGGTCAATAGGCAACGCAAGAGCCAGAGAGTAAGTTAAGGAGGAACTCAACAATAAACAAACTGATATGCCGTGTCCATCATGAGTAAAACCTGCCTCTCTTAAAACGTTTTACTGTACTCCCCCTGTGTGTGTGCATGAGAGACCCCACCCCTGTGTGTGTGCATGA
>NW_021605170.1:1182338-1200435 GCF_004785775.1 Grammomys surdaster | reverse complement strand
CCCCTGTGTGTGTGCATGAGAGACCCCACCCCTGTGTGTGTGCATGAGAGACCCCTGTGTGTGTTCATGAGAGACCCCACCCCTGTGTGTGTGTGCATGAGAGACCCCTGTGTGTGTTCATGAGAGCCCCCTGCCCCTTCCATGTATACGGCATCCCTTCAGAGTATCAGATACCTTCACCCACTAAGCCATCTCAGAACTCCTCTCTCTTGTCCCCTTTTGTCCTCTGTGACATAGAATCAACTTACATTTTTAAAAAATTTACTCATTTTATATATACATGAGTGCTCTGTCTTCATGAACACCAAAAGAGGGAATCAGATCTCATTGCAGATGTTTGAAGCCACCATATTGTTGCTAGCAATTTTCTTCTTGCTCTGGAAGAGTAGCCAGTGCTCTTAACCACTGAGCCATCTCTTCAGCCCCTAGCATCAACTTTTATTTGTTGATAAACCTTAGCTTTTTCCATATATAAACCTTAAAATTAGCTTGTCTAACAGACCCCTGCCTGCCCCCCCTTTTTTTGAGAAACATTTTTACTATGTAGCCTTAGTTGTGCTGGAAGCTACTATGTAGACCAAGCTGTCTTCAAAACTGGGATGATCCTCCAGCAGTCAATCTCAAGGGCTGATTTTGTAGGGTGAGACACCACGCTGGGCAAGACCCCTCTCATATATTAATGCTATGACTCTTTTAATCACGAAGAAAATGTTATCTTCCTTTAATGACCCTTTCCTGACTGGCATGTTTAAATTGCATTACTTTATAAAATATAGTGTCACTAAAATGTTGATTTTTACAGGACAGATTTCACAGATCTGAAGAGAGAGGGGCTGATGTTGAGGGCTCACATGAGAGTGGTTCCTGAGAAGAGGCTGAGTAAATAACATATCATAGCATGTGTGGGCTGAATAGTGTGACTCTTACAGAGACAGACCCAGTGTGAACTCTTATGGAAAAAAGAGTCAATTTAATTTACTGAATGGAAAAAGTAATGAGAGAGAGAGAGAGAGAGAGAGAGAGAGAGAGAGAGAGAGAGAGAGGCGTTTGTTTTTCTTTTTAGTTTTCTCACTTCCTCCAGGATGTTTGGTGAAACACTTATTCTAAATGGAAGAGTCTACATAACTTTTAAAAATTACTCACAAAATCCAGCTCTGGAAGGAATGTTTGACCCAGTATCTAGAGGGAGGTAGAAGCTAGGGGTTCTGGGAACTTTAAGGCACAGTTGGAGATCAGACCCACGATCTCTCCAAGCCCCAGGCTAGCCTTCAGAAGGGATTCCTAGAGTAGAGAAACTCTGGGGGCCCAGCGCCCACTCCACAGACTCAGCGTGCAACCTGTTCCCATGGCCTCATGAGGAGAAGGATAGGCCACTGTCCCCTCGAAAGGAGTCTAGTGGTTTCTGTTTCAGGGATCCTTATCCAAGAAGTGGTCTAATTAGCCCAGGTTTGCATATTGGCACACACATGTTGCCCCAGAAACACGTGCAGCTTTGTGCTTTTCTAGATCAGTTAAAAAATTAAAATGACATTTAAGTCTAACAAATTCTGTTGATTCAAAATCTCACCTCTTTGCACTGGAGTGGGAAAGCTTTGAGCTTTGAGCTTTTTCGTGGGCTGCAATTTTGTGAGAGATGCAAAGGGAACTGAGAACAGGAGGAGATAAAGCCGTTCCTTCCCTCTCTCAAAGATCCATCAACCTAAGCACTGCAGGCTTATTAGGTCCACTCTCAACAGGAGGCCAGAAAAGAATAGAGTTAAAGTCCCTGAAGTAGCAGGGCTGATAAAACATTCTCTAAAAAACAACTTTTTTTTTTCCAAAAATTTCCAACAAAGTCTTATGAAGCCCAGGCTGCCATTAGATAATCTGTGTACCTGAGTATGACCATACACTTCTGATCCTCCTGCCTTTATCTTCCAATGGGATTGCAGGCGTGCACCACCATGCTTGGTTTTATGTGGTATTGGACACTGAACTCAGAACTTTGAGCGCTAGACAAGTACTCTACCAACTGATCTACATCCTGAACACCAGTAAAACATTTTCAAAGAGAAAATTAAAAACATATACCCATATACATCCATTTCCACCATGTTAGTAAAACACTAGGGCCACTTTGAAGTATGGTCTTTATAAAAAACACCTAGATGCTTAGCTCCCACATTCTGACTATATTATGTAGTTGTCTGTCTAGCTGATGTGCTGCGATTTTATCATGACTGGGAGGTTATAGTCTCTGTCTGCCTGCCTCTCTCTTTTTTTCACTATAAATTATACATGACTTTGTAAAAAATTGTACTTGAGTTTGTCTGAAAGTAGAATTTTAAAATATTCATTTTTTATTTTTATGAGTCTCATGAAATGTTCATATATATGAATATATATATATACACATACATATTCCTGTGTGTTATTTGCTTAGATCATATTCCTATACCTGATGTTCTCTCGTGGCCCTCATTGGTCCCTTCCTCTCCCCAAATAATCTCCCTTCTACCTTTATGTCCTAATTCTACATATAAAAGAAAACATGAATGCCTGTCTTCTGACTGTAGCCCCATTTGCCTAATGTAATTATCTCCTGTTCTATCCACCTTTCTGCATGTAACACAGTTTTATTCTTCTTTATGACTGAGTAATTTTGCATGGTAAAATTATAACGCTTTTTTTTTACTCATCAATGGACACCTACTATAATTCCACAACTGAGTACTGTGGATGTTGGATCAATAGGCATGCATGCGCAGGTGTCTCTGTTGTACACTGGCTTTTATTACTTCTGACGTATTTGCAGGAATGGTATTGCTGGATCCTATGGCAGTACTATTTGTAGGTTTGTTGAGGCACCTTCATACTGAATTCCATAGTAGATAAACTAATTCATACTCTGCCCAATAGTCTTAAGTGTTCCTGTTCCTTGTATGCTTGCCAGTATTTTTCTTGTTTTTGTTTTCTTGATGACAGCCATTGTGACCAGACTGAAAGAGATTTTCAATGTGGTTTTGATTTGTATTTCTCTTGTCATTAAATAGGTTGAACTTTTTCCCCCACAATTACTGACAATTTATTATACAGCTCCTTTTGTGAGCTGTTTATTCATTTGTCATTTATTGATTTGATTAGTTGTTCTTTTTCTATTTAGTTGGTTGGTTCTTTATATACGATGGATATTAATTGTGGTCAGATACAAGGCTGGCAGGACTTCTCCTAGTACACAGGCACTCTCCTACCTCTGGCAAGTGTTTCCTTTCTGTACAGAGGCTTTTAATTTGATATGGCCCAGCCCATCAGCTCTAGCAATGACTTCCTGAGATACTAGAGTCTTATTCAGCAAGTTGTCAATATCTGCATCTTAAACCCTTTCCCTATATTTTATTGTTTCCAAGTTTGTTAAGGTCTTTAACCCATTCAAAACTAGCCTTTGTCTAGAATGAAAAACAGGGTCTGATGTCAGTCATGTGTGTTTGGATACTGAGATCTCAGTACAATGTGTTAAAGAGGCCATCTTTCCTTCCCTCCCTCTCTCTTCCTCCCTCTCTTCCTTTTTTTGTAGATTCATTTTATTTTATACATAGAGTGTTTGCCTGCATGTGTGTATATGCATCACATATTTGCCTATAGATAGGCGTGAACCATCATGAGGGTGTTGGAAACTGAACTTGGGTCCTCTGTAAAAACACCAAGTGCTTTTTAACCTCCGACCTTCTCTCCAGCCCTGGCCATCTTTCTTTCATATGCTTTTGGCATCTCTGTTGAGAGTCAGATGCAGCGGCTGAAGGTCGGAATCCCATCCCCATCTAGCTCATCAATCATCATGTCTGTGGCAGCACCGTGCTGGCTTGACCACCACGGACTCTGCGGCATTATCCAGAATCACCTTCTGTGATACCTCTAGCATTACGTTTGTTCATAAAGAATCCTATAAAAGTTAATCTTAAAGACTGATCACCAGGAAAGTGTCTTCTGTATATGACTGGCCTTGTGCTCAGGAACTCACAGCAATTGTGGTAGCCTGAAGCCATCAAGCCAGCCATGACTACAGCATGGCTGGGGCTGGGACTCAGACTCAAGGCTCTACCTCTAGCTGAGGAGCTGTTGGCTGCTGGGGAAGGGGCTCTGGCCCCTTGTAGGCTCCCCATGCTCCAGTGAATGACCTTATATCCATACACTTATGGACAGCACTAATTTGTGTATATGTGTGTCTGTACGTCTGTGCATGCATGTGTGTGTGCATGTGTGTGTGTCTGTAGGTGTGTGTCTGTGTCTGTGTGTTTGTATATGTGTGTGTGTGTGTGTATGTACATGCATGTGTGTATGTGTGTCTGTATGTAGGTGTGTCTGTGTGTGGCTGTGTGTGTACCTGTATGTGTGTGTTTGTGTGTGAGTTGGCTGGAAGGAAGAAAGAGTGGATATGATCAAGATATAAATGTATATACATAAGAAACTCTCAAAGAATAAATTTTAAAACATTAAAAAAAAAGGTTTATCACCAGAGGTGAGTCCACTAGTGAGCCAAGGCTGAGGCCCTCCTAAGGTCTATCTATGAACACACATGGCTGAGACACTTTCCTGAGGGCATCTACTTATTGCACCTCTTCAAGGAAAGATGATTAATTTCAGAGGAAAGGAGAGACAGCCAAGTATAGTAAAGGTCTGTGCCCTGAGCTAGACTGGTGGATGCTGGGAATTATGGATTTGCTTCCCTGAGTCTTGGAATCCTCACTTATAAACAGGGCAACAATGGTGGACCTCAACAGCGGGAGTTCACATTATAAACTGAAGTTTCTCCATAAAGGCCACATTCAAACTGGCAGATCGTTGCCGTTTCACTGAGTGCATGGGGCTCTGTGATACTGTGGCGACAGGGAGTTATCATCAGCTATAACATTAGTGTGTGAGTTCCTTGACAGCCACCTATTATTGGCCTCTGTGTCTGATCTAGCATTTTTCTTTGGCTACCAAAAACCCCCTCTAAAGTCTACGTTAGACTTCATGGAGTCTTGCCTCTATTAAACGTTCCCATTTTGCAAGAGGCTGAGAGGAAGACTTTATTTGAGCTCACTGTTTTGAAGAATATAGGCTACCGTGGTGGGGAAGACATGGGCTTAGCCATGGTGTTTTATCACAGATATAGAAAGCAAGATACTGAGGCTGATGGCCACTCCACCCAGCCTTCTTGGCTTCTTCCTGGGGCCTTGGCACAACCCCCATGACCCTAGAACTTCATGCATGCCTACAAACCCAGCACTGCATGGATGACCCCAGCTTTTGCTGCCAGCTTGGGATATGCTCAGGTCACCAAGGGCATGGCTACAGCAGCCTCTGTGTGGATAAACACTTCCCTATGTGGGTAAACACTTCCCTATGCGTCTCTGTTTGTGTGTGTGTGTGGGGGTTCTCTCTCTGTAAATAAAGTGTTCCAATGAAAGTTTTCCTTATCAAACTGTACGTTTTCTACATCTTTCTACTCTGATTATTGATCTTGAGTTACACCCTAAGTATGGCTATAGGCAGTAAGTAATAAGGCATATTCTAGATGCAACGCCGTCGTGACATCTCTTTAGTCTCTTAAACGGAACTTAACATTTAAGGCCACAGCAGAACATGGCTGGATTCTCCAGAACATAACAGTAATAAATGGTTTGAAGGCTGGCACAGAAGACCAGCACTTTGGTCGTCTGATTCATGCACTGATGTCTGCTTACTGGGCTCTAAGTCTTCCCTGGGCCAGACCTCCAAGCTCTTGCATATTTGTCTCATGAATGAGTTCTCAAGCCGTACGGATTGACAGTGGTGGCTACAGTTCTCATGTCCAGTTTTCTGTATTAGTTATTACAAAAATAAATAATTCATTAAACAACCAATTAATTGCTTGGACCAAAACATCTGACAGAGAAAGGAAAGAGCTTTTGTTGTTTTGCTTTGTTTTTGAGACAAGGTTTCTCTGTGTAACCATGGCTGTCATGGAAATCACTACGTAGAGCAGGCTGGCTTTGAACTCACAGAATTCTGATTGCCTCTGCTTCCCCAGTGCTAGAATTAAATGCATACAGCATCATTCCTGGTCTAAGAAAGGATTTATTATGGTTATGTATTAGCTGCTTTTCTGTTGCTGTGATAAAATACCCTGGGAAAATTAGAGCTGTAATGCAAAAATCTTAAAATTCCATTAAGAAAATATGGGGGATAGAGGAAGGAGGAGAAGAGGAGAGCAAAGGAGAGAGAAAGGCATCTGTCCACACTGGATAGTCTTGTGTCAGCTTGACACAAGCTAAAGTCATCTGAGAGAAGGGAACTTCAATGAAGAAAAAATGTTTCCATCGGATGAAGGCAAACGTGTGTAAGGCATTTCCTTATTCGTGGTTGATGGAGAGGAAGGGCCCACCCCATTGTGTCCTGGGGTCTATAAGAAAGCAGGCTGAGCAAGCTGTGAGGAACAAACCAGTAAGCAGCACCCTCCATGGCCTCTGCATCAGCTCCTGCCTCCAGGTTCCCGCTCCTGAGTTCAGTGATGGACAATAATGTGGAAGTGTAGAAGCAGGATAAGCCCCTCCCTCCCCAAGCATCGTTGGTCACAGTGTCTCATCACAGCAGTAATGGCCATAATTGAGACAGTGTTTTAGTTATCACAGTCCTAGCTGAAAGGATCTAGTGGGAGGAGTCCTCTATGCAGGGGCAGCACTGAAGTTTCAGGATGAAGAGATTGTAAGAAGCAGGGTGTGGCCCTTGACAACCAGGCACCTCCTCTGCAGTCACTCTAGCTATCAGCACATCTAGAGAAAGCTTGTCTTCTCACACATCCCAGGCTAGCCTCAAGCTTTCCCATCCAGTGCTGAGAACTGGACCCGTTGCCTGCTAGGCAAGTCTGATACCCCTGAGCTATGTCTCTAGCTCGACTGTACTAAGAGACAGCAGAGAGTGTATGTAAAGATAACCAAGCAAATGAAAGATAAGAAGGAGCGTGATGGTTAATATTGTCAACCAGGCTACATTTTAGAGTGTCTGTGAGAGTGTTTCCAGAGAGGATGAAAAATTCCCCCAATGTGGGCAGCGCCACCCCACGGGCTGGGGTCCTGGGTAAAAGAAGGAGCTTATGAGGGGAGCACCATCTGTGCCCAGTTCCTGATGCGGATGAACCGTGACTCACATGCCTGCACCAAGCCTCCTGCAACAGACTGCGCCCTCAAACTGTGAGCCCAAACAAATGCTTCCTCTTTAAGCTGCTTTTGATGTTTGTCATCGGCCAGAAAAGTTACTAATATGGTTGAAAACACCAAGAAAAAAGTTTAGCAAGTTATTGCTGAAATCAGTGGAGCAGATGACAGGGACTTGATGACTTTTGTCAAATCCCCAAAAAAGCATGTGATTTCCACTTCAGATTAACTTACAGGTTTCAGTCACTTGGACCTGAAAGCATCCGACTATGCGGTGACTATCTGTCAGAAAAGGAATTGAGTGAACCAACAGGACCAAGGATTTGGCATTCATTTAAAGATGAGAAAAAGTCACCAATTATCCGCCCTAAACTTGAGGCAAGCTTTTTGAACCCTGCTCTTTAATTTCCTAAACTACAAGGTCAAAGTAATAATGCTGTTGTGAGGGTTAAATGGTTCAACATATTCAAAAGGTGAATTCAGAAAAGCACTGGGGAGGCAGATGGGAAGGCTAGCCTAGGTTACATGGTAAGATTTTTAAAAAAATCACAAATCTAAATACAATGTGTTGTTCTAGGTTAGACCATAGGACAGCAAAAAAATAAAATTCAAAAAGGATAGTAGAGGGAAATGTAAGAGGAAACGTAAGATGGAATGAAACTTGAAGATAAATTACTGCAGGCATATGGGGTTAATGGATGGTGACTGTGTTAGACAGCAGGGGCTGGTGCAGGTGACCCAAGGCTACAAAACCCCTATGACTCTAAAACAATTCCACATGAAGACAGCTCAGTGGGTAAGTGCTGCTGACAAGCCTGTGGGCTGGAGCCTGGTCCCTGGGACCCAAGAATTAGAGAGAATCTTCAGGTTGTCCTCCACATATATTTAAAAAATAGTAATTAAAACAAACAAACAAATAAACAAACCAGTGTGAATTTCATCAGAGTGAAAACTTGGTAGTTCAAAGAACAAATTAAGAAAGAGGAAAAAACTGTTAATAGAATAGGAAAAATATTTACTCCATTTGGACATCATATATCTATCTGACAAGAAAATCTGTATACAAAATATATCAATTATTCTTACACTTCAACAATGAGTGACAACCAAGTCAGGCCAGGTGGACACATATGTAATCTCAGCACTTGGGAGATGGAAGGGAACCAAGAATCTGAGGTTATCATTGACTACATAGAAGCCACCATGAAGGTACATGAGCATCTGAATCTAAAAAACAAAGTAAAAAATGAGATAAACAAAAACTAAACCAATAAAACAACATATTCCAAAGTAGGAAAAACTCTAAGTACACATTTTCCAAAGAAGATACACAAAGGGATAATAAGCACGTGGAAGTGTGTTCAACACTATGAGCCCCAGAGCAAAGTAGATTCACCATTAGAAGCCCCACAGGACATCAAAGGTAGAGAGGGTAGCCAGTGTTGATGGACAGCTAGGGATTATGGGATTGTGAAGCACTGCTGACACTTGAATTAGCTTTGGAATGTCTTGACATTGTTAAACACAGGGCTATGTATGACCCATTGATTCTACCACTAGGGACACACTGAACTGAAAATCTATGCCCTGATAGAAGTGTGTATAGTGATTGTATTAACATCATTTACTGTAGCAAAGAAATGATAAGAGATCGCCTGTCGATTTATGAGTAGTAAACAGAATTCAGTATGCCCATACACTGAAATAAAGGGGGGAAGCAGTGGGTGTGTGTGACAGCATAGATGAGCCCCCACAGAACCAGGACAGTAGCTTGTGAGCTGGCTCAGTGGTTAAGAACTCGGGCTGCTCTTGCAGAGGACCTGGTTAACTGCCAGCAGTCATACTGGGCACTTCACAGCCATTGGCAACTCCAGGTCCAAGGTTTCCAGTGATCTCTGGCTTCTGTGTGCACCTGCATGTTTGTGGTGCACATAAGTTCCAGCAGGTGCACATATACACATAAAACAGCTGAGACACAAGCTGACCATTGCAGCACTCCATCTTCATGAAGTATCCACCAGAGCCAGAACTCTAGAGACAGACAGGAAGCAGCTGAAAGTCTGGAGACATGCTCTACAGGTAAGAGCACTAGCTGCTCTTCCAGGGGACCTTCAGCACATCTGCTCATTTGTTGTTTTTGAGAAAGGGTCTCATGTAGCCCAGGCTGGCCTCAAGCTCAATGTAGCCAAGGATGACTCTGAACTTCTGATCCTTCTGCCTCTACCTCCTAGGTGCTGAAATTACAGATGTATGCCACCATGCTTATTGGTGCTGGGGATCAAAACTCAGAGCTTTGTACATTCTAGGCAAGTACTGTACCAGCTGTGTCTACAGGCCAAAACTCCTAACAGTGTGGTTGGACTAACCCCATCCTCCACTAACTGAAACAAGGGCTGGATTTCCAGAAAGATAAAAACAGAGGTCAATGGGAATTAGATGTCATCCTTTCTTCCCAGTCTGGCTAGGGTAGGCCCTAAGTGTACCTGGAGGTTGACTACAGAAAGCACCAAGAAGGAACACCACAGCCGAAGAGCAGAGGTTACACAGAGCCCAGATAACCTCTTCTGGAAGGAAGATGAGGCTCCAGGCACAGTGGTTGGCTGGCTGGCTGCTCCAGCCTGCCATGCAGCGCTGTGGTAGAAGCGGAGGCAGTTAGGCACTCCCAGGTGCACCTCAACTGCCACGATGCCTCTTCACCCGGAGTCTCTCATGTGTACAGAATGCACTTCCTGTAAAAGAAATCAGAGAGACATCTTTCAAGTCAACTAGCATCTTTCCATTCTCCCCTTACTGAAGATGTCTCTGAAAAAGTAGCTATCCTTGGCAACTTGGGGTGAGGGGGGCATCTGAGGAAGGCTTTCTAAACCTAACTCCTCCCTCAGTACACAATGGATTGAGATCTAATTCCAACACAGACCCCATTAGGTAATATTAGCATCTATACACAAAGTATGTCACAGGAGTGAATGAGACAGTGTACAGTTGAAACTGAGACACATTCCAGAAGAGGTCCCCCACCTTAAGGACCTGGGTGCTTTGTTGCTCTCTGAGACACTCTCATGTAGCCTAGGTTGGCCTTGAACTTCCTGTGTAGCAGAACTCGTGACCCTCCTCCTCTCAAGTGCTGAGAAGTCCAGATTTATACTCCTGAATTTGGTTTATGACACGGTGGGAATGTATCTTAGTTACTTTTCTTTTGCCATGACAAAGCATCAAGACAAAGGCAATTTATAAAAGAGAGCATTTAATTTGGGGGCTCATGGTTTTAGGAGGTGAGTCCATGATCACCATGGTAGGAAGTATTGCAGCAGGCAAGTAGGTAGCGTGCTGCAGCAGCATCCTAGAGTTTTCATCTGAGCCACAGGTACAAAGCAGAGAGGAGAGCTACTTGTGAATGGTGAGGGCTTTTGAAACCTCTGAGCCCGCCCCCACTGACACATCTCTTCTGACAAGGCCACACCTCCCAGCCCTTCCCAAACAGTTCCCCCAACTTTGAAGCATGCATTCACTCACATAGATGAGCCTAAGGGAGTCATTCTCATGCAGACCACCACAGGATGGGGCCCGGGACTTCATAACACACTAGACAAGAACTGTACCAACTGAGTTATCCCCCCAGCCTAATGGCAACCTAGCTGTGATCTCTGACGTCTTGTGGACTTAATTTTGCCACCACACCTCCATATCTACTATACCAACTGGGTGATAGGAGTCTGGCCTACCTTTATCTCTGCAGTGATCAGGCAGCCCAGAGGTAGGAAAAGAATCTCTTATGCTGTATGGAAGCATCACCTGTCAATAAAATGCTGTTGGCCTATTAGCTCAGGCAGGAAATAGGAAGGTGGGAGTTCCAGCAGAGAGGATGCTAGGTTTGAGTCAGGCATGGGAAGATTCGCCCCAGACACAGAAGAAGATGGCTGCATGAGACTGAGGACCAGGTAACCAGCCATGTGACAGAACTTAGACTAGAACAATGAAACGATTAAGTTAAGAGCTAGTTAGGGAATAATCCAAGGCTTTTGGCCTAGGGATTTATTCAATAATAATAAAATCTCAGAGTTGTTGTTTCTGGGAACAAAGTGGACAGGTGGAAAAGCCCAAGGTTACAGAAAACACCATACATTACAGAGGTAGGCCAGTGTCACTCAAATTCTAGGTTTTCTACTTCATTGAAAGAATTATTTTCTATAACTAAATAAAATTAGTATTTCATTTTCCTAGAAACTATTCAAGTATTTCTTCATTTAGAAAATATTCAGAGGTACTGCATGTGTGAATCTTAGGGACAGGTGGAACATTATTCACATTTGAATGTATGAAGAATCAATAAATAAATGAAGAGTAAAAAGCACAGGTCAAACAGCACTGTTGAGAAAGTAAAGCTTCGGGCTAATGATATGGCTCGGTGAGATAAGGGACTTGCTGCTAAGCCTGAGGACCCGGTTCAATTCCTGGGACCCAGAAAGTAGAAGGTGATGACCAATTCCTGAAGATTGCTCTCTGACTTCCACACTGGTACTGTGAGTTGTGGGCACCATCCTTCCAATAAATATAAAAAAGTAAAGCTGGCCGGGTGGTGGTGGCGCACGCCTTTAATCCCAGCACTTGGGAGGCAGAGGCAGGTGGATTTCTGAGTTCGAGGCCAGCCTGGTCTACAGAGTGAGTTCCAGGACAGCCAGTGCTACACAGAGAAACCTTGTCTCGAAAAACCAAAAAAAAAAAAAAAAAAAGTAAAGCTGAGGAAAGGCCCAGAAAGGGTTTCCCAGAGGACCATGCCTACACATGGTCCTGAAGGAGGTAGGAGCCGGACTTGTGGGAATCTGGCAGGAAACATGTTAGAATGGAAGGCCCTGAAGGGGCCACAGACTTTTCTTCTGTGATCTGGAGGGTAAAGACAGGGGGTTCACTAAGGAGTGAGCCCCAGATTCAGTGAGAAATGGTGTCCTAAGCAAATAAGGTGGAGAATGGCAGTGCAGAACACCATATGTCCTCCATGTGCACATGTATGTACACACACATGCACACATATGCACAGAGGCACACACATACAGACATACCCTCCGACACACATATGCACACTCATGCAGACATACATGCATGCACACACACACACACACACACATGTGCACAGGACGCGCACATATGCACACATGCCTTTTTTCCAAAATTTGTTCAGGTTCAACCAACACAAACCCAAGCACCAGGTTAGTGCCAGAATTTTATGCCAAATTGCCACTGTTGTTAAGGTAAGGTCTCAGGTTACCCAGGCTGCAAAACCCTCTCCATGTAGCTGAGTGTAACATCACTTCCAGACTGCTCGTATCATTCGTGTGCCATCTTGCCTGGCTTGTCTAATGATTTTTTTTTAAATTTCATGAATGTGTAAATTTTGTAACCTCAGGTTTTACTTTTCCTTCTAAATGTCTTTCATTTATAAGCTGACTTTAAATTCTAAACACACATAGTGTTTTTTAAACTAGTAATTTGAGTTAAGCATCCTATTAGTTACTTTATTGTTTTCAGGTGAACTTAAAGGGGAGGAGTGGGTCTTTCTGGCTCCATAGTCAAGAAGTCCGCAGCAGTGAAGGCCGATGGCTATTCAACACCACCAGCTGGGGACAAAGTGTTCAAACACGTGACGCCATGGGTATATATTCATATCCAAACTGTAATGTTCTGCCACTAGCTTCCAAAGTTCATCTCTTCAAGCAATGCATTCAACTTTAAAGATATCTGCAGTATTTGTTTGTTTTCCCTCCCTAAGACAGGGTTCCCTACATAGCCTTGGCTGATCTGAGACTTACCACATAAACCAGCTGGCCCTGAAATTGCAGCCATCCTCCTACTTCTTCAGAGGGAGAACCCTCTGCCCTCAGTCCTATGGCCTGAAGTTCACCTGCCTCTCTCTTGAGTTGGCTGCATTTGGTGCATGCAGCCTCCTTTGGCATCTCCACCATCCTGGTATCTCCACTGAAACTTGCCCTTCATCTTTGATCCCGCTACATACCTCCCTGCTTCTTCTGAGTAACTAAGACACAATCTTCATTATTCCATTCCCTCTTGCAACTGACATGCCTGTAAAACCAGCACCAAGTGGATGATGCCAAGCTCTGCTTCAAGTCGGAAATGGTGCCTGGCCTCCCTGGGCCATAACTACAGTGGCCTTTAAGAATCTGTGTGACAGAAGTAGGCAACAGATTTCTCTCAGTGGCCATTTTGGAGCAGGATACTTTGGAGGCTGTCTTCTAAGACACTCTAAATTGAAGTTTAAAAAATGAGTCTATATTATTGCACCTCATACCTTCCACTGGTGAAGCCTTGTCCCCAAGACATGATCTCCATTGTCCTGGTGTGAAGCCTCTGGTAATTGCAGTCACTTTGCCCACAGTCGCCTTGTCTGCTACTGTCTGTTCCCTTCCTGACAAAACTATATTTTTTATATTTGTCTGCTCCCTCCTCCCTGCCTCAATTTGGCTAAAAGGAGTGAGCAAAAGCCACACTACATCCTAAATCCTGTGCCTTGAAAGTTCCCCGTACAACGATTCAGCCATGAATTCCAGTCCAGCTTCACTGATCCAGGGCAGGGTAGAGTACGGTCATATTCTTTGCTAGCATGTCACATGAATGGCCTCTGGCTCTGCCCCTGAGTCCTTGCTCCCCTTGGAAGCCTCTTGAGCCTAGGTAATCTTTCCTGTTGACCTTTTTATTTGTATGCTGGTCTTACGTGCTCCCAGCATGGCCCATGAGGGTCCGCTTAAAGTACCATAGCATGCAGCTCCAACAGCCTTCTCGGGCCTCCTGCAGATAAGTCCCAAAGGCCTACAAGTCACGTGATCATCATCTCAGCAAGAACTTCACTTCTTGGTGCTGCCTTCCTGTATTAATTACTTACACATTTTTATTTATTTATTTAGTTATTTATTTATTTATTTATTTATTTATTTTTAGTATAGAGTTTACTCAGGGCATTGGGGAGGGGAGTTAAGAGGATAGTAGAGGCGGGGGGGGGGGAGGTAGATAGGTAGGTAGAGGCTGGTCATGCGCATGTGGAAAGAGGGGGAAAGGAAGGGAAAAAGGGCAAGGGGACAGAGGGGGAGCAAGAAGGCAAGAGATCAAGAGCTACTTACACATTTCTGTACCAAAATACCCCCTAAGAAGCTACTCAAGGGAAGTAGTACGTATGGGTTCACCATCAGAGGTCAGTCCACTGCAGCAGTGGAAGAATGTGCTGGTGACTCCTTCATATTTTGGTGAGTCAGGAAGCAGAAACTCTGGCTAGATAGGACCATTATCTCAAAGCCACCAGCCATTATCCTCAAAGTCCCTCCAGCAAGGCCTCACTTCATACAGGGTACACCATTTTCTAAAACAGTATCATTGACAGTATCAACACTGGGGACCAAGTGTTCAAACACAAAAGCCTGGGAATGGGTGTGGTTCACATGCTACCCCAAGAGGCACATTCATGGCTATACAAGCATCAATCAGCATTGCCCACTTCTGAAACTTTTTTGTCATACTAAACAGCAGATTTGTAGCTACAAGACAACCTCCTGTACTACCCCATCTCCTGGTAAAAGGTCTACTCTAAGGGGAACGGGTCTATCTGGCTACTAGTGAAAACGCTGCAATATGTTTCAAGGTCCTTCTCCTGCTGTATAATCCAACAGAACTTCACTTTTTATGGATACGGTTCCCTTGTAGGCATACATCATGCACAACAAACCTCCATTCAGCTGTTGATGGACAGGAGTAGCTGCTGTCGGTGTTGGGGTGTAAGTACCTGAATCCTGGTCCAAGCATTTATCTAGAATTGCTGGGTTGTGTAGTAATACTGTTACACTCTATATTTAACTCTAGGGATTTTCTTCCTATGCTTCTAAATTTCTAAGCATTTTTCAACCATGGAGTCACTTTTACCCTCTGTCTTCTTTGTGACAGTTTCTGGATGCCACATCCTTGGCATGGCTCCAGGGACAGACCTGACTGGTGAGGGAAATGAAGGAAAAGGAAAACACAGAAAATCTGGAGCCAGATGGACCGGGCTCACTGATGGAGAAACCACAGCACCAAGGAATCTGAGAGGCACTTGTATCATAAACAGCTGAACTGAGAGGCACAGGTATCATATACAGCTGAACTGAGAGGCACGGGTATCTTATACAGCTGAACTGACAGGCACGTGTATCATAAACAGCTGAACTGAGACCACGAGTATCTTTTTTTTTTTTGAAGCTGAAGGGGGTTTATTATTTTTTGCAGTCTGCTTTTGTATCATTCTAGGTACATACAAAGAATATGGTCAGTCCTGAGGCGTAAACAGAGTAGTCAAGAAACAAACAAGGCATAAACAAAGTAGTTAAGGAACAAAGTATAAACAAGGGTCACATGATTACTGTATTAAGGATCTTAACAAGAAACAAAGAACACATTCCTCAGCTGTATTCATCTTGAGCCTAGCTCCTTGTCCTAACACAGTGTCAAATTTTTAGAAAGAGGTACCAAGAGCTCTCCACACGTCTCCATTAGCCCAGGGGGGTGGGGTGGGAGAAGATAGAATATATGTCAACCTAAAAGAGGCTTTATATAGCAGAACTGTGGCCACCATTCATACTAAGTGAAGAACAACTCAAAGCATTTCCTGTAAAACAGAACAAGACAAAGACAACCACTCTACTTACTAGTATTCACTGTAGTAAATGAAGTGTTTGCCAGAGCAATAAGGCAAAAGAAAGAAGGGTACAATTAGGAGGAAGTGAACTTATTCTGATTGTCAGATGACGCTTATACTTAAATTAAGACCCTTAACATTCCACCAAAAAACTATTAGATCTTATAAATTTTTTCAACAAAGCATTGTATAAAATCAACATAACAAACACTAGCAAACTTTCTATATACAAATAAAGCAAGATGCTGAGGAAGAAAATGTTAAATAATCTCTTAGGGTTTCCATTGCTGAGAAGGGACGCCATGGCCAAGGCAACTCTTGTAAATGAAAACATTTCATTGGAACTGGCTTACAGTTTCAGAGGTTCATTCCATTATCATCGTGGCAGGAAGCATGGCAGTGGAGCCACCTGTATCTTATACAGCTGAACAGAGAGGCATGTGTATCCTATACAGCTGAACTGAGAGGCACGTGTATCATATACAGCTGAACTAAGAGCATGTGTATCTTCTACAGCTGAAATGAGAGGCACATATATCATATACAGCTGTACTGAGAGGCATGTGTATCCTTTAGAGCTGAAATGAGAGTCAGGTGTATCCTATACAGCTGAACGGAGAGGCTCCTGTATCTTATACAGCTGAACTGAGAGCACATGTATTATATACAGCTGAACAGAGAGGCACCTGTAACGTATACAGCTGAACAGAGTGGCACGTGTATCTTATACAGCTGACCTGAGAGCATGTGTATCCTATACAGCTAAACTGAGAGGCTCCTGTATCTTATACAGCTGAACTGAGAGCATGTGTATCTTATACAGCTGAATCAGAGGCAAGAGTATCGTGTACAGTTGAACTGTGAGGCACCTGTATCTTATACAGCTGAACGGAGAGGCATGTGTATCATATACAGCTGAACTGAGAGCACGTGTATTATATACAGCTGAACAGAGAGGCACGTGTATTGTATACAGCTGAACTCAGAGGCACGTGTATCATATAAATCTGAAATGAGAGGCACGTGTATCATAAACAGCTGAACTTAGAGTAAGTGTATTATATACAGCTGAATTGAGAGGTACGTGTAGCTTTTACAGCTGAACTGAGAGACACATGTAACATATACAGCTAAAATGAGAGGCATGTGTATTATATACAGATGAACTGAGAGTCATGTGTATCCTATACAGCTGAACTGAGAGGCACGTGTATCATAAACAGCTGAACAGAGAGCACGTGTATTATGTACAGCTGAACTGAGAGGCATGTGTATCTTATACAGCTGAACTGAGAGGCACGTGTATCATAAACAGCTGAACTTAGACTATGTGTATTATATACAGCTGAATTGAGAGGCACCTGTACCTTTTACAGCTGAACTGAGAGACACGTGTAACATATACAGCTAAAATGAGAGGCACGTGTATCCTATAGAGCTGAACAGAGAGCCACGTGTATAGTATACAGCTGAAGTGAGAGGCACGTGTATCATAAACAGCTGAACTTAGAGCATGTGTATTATATACAGCTGAACTGAGAGGCATGAGTATCTTATACAGCTGAAATGAGAGTCACGTGTTTCCTTTACAGCTGAAGTGAGAGGCAGGTGTATCGTATACAACTGAACAGAGAGACACATTTATCGTATACAGCTGAACTGCGAGCACGTGTATTATATACAGCTGAACAGAGAGGCACATGTATCATAAACAGCTGAACTTAGAGCACATGTATTGTATACAGCTGAACTGAGAGGCCCGTGTATCCTATACAGCTGAACTGAGAGGCCCGTGTATCCTATACAGCTGAACTGACAGGCACATGGATCATAAACAGCTGAACTGAGACCATGTGTATCGAATACAGCTGAACTGAAAGTCACGTGTATCCTATACAGCTGAACTTAGAGGCACCTGTATCCTATACAGCTTAACTGAGAGTCACGTGTATCCTATACAGCTGAATCAGAGGCAAGAGTATCGTGTACAGCTGAATGGAGAGGCACCTGTAATGTATACAGCTAAACGGAGAGTCACCTGTACCCTATACAGCTGAACAGAGAGGCACGTGTATCGTATACAGCTGAACTCAGAGGCACCTGTATCATATAAATCTGAAATGAGAGGCATGTGTATCATAAACAGCTGAACTGAGAGGGACGTGTGCCATACACAGCCAAAATGAAAGGCACCTGTATCGTATACATCTGAACAGAGAGCCACACGTATATAGCTGAAATGAAAGTCACGTGTATAATAAACAGCTGAACT
>NW_021605170.1:1174064-1182328 GCF_004785775.1 Grammomys surdaster | reverse complement strand
TATCGTATACAGCTGAACTGAGAGCACGTGTATCATATACAGCTGAACAGAGATGCAAGTATATCTATCGTATACAGCTGTATGGAGAGGCACATGTATCATAAACAGCTGAACTGAGAGGCATGTGCATCCTATACAGCTGAACTGAGAGGCTCGTGTATTGCATACAGCTTAAGGGAGAGGCACGTGTATCATTTACTGCTGATCGGAGAGACACGTGTATTTATATACAGTTCAACTGAGAGGCACATGTATCGTATACAGCTGAACTGAGAGGCATGTGTATCCTTTACAGCTGAACTGAGTGGCACGTGTATTGTATACAGCTGAACTGAGAGTCATGTGCATCATAAACAGCTAAACTTTGAGGCACGTGTATTATATACAGGTGAACTTAGAGGTACGTGTATCTTATACAGCTGAACTCAGGGGCACCTGTATCGCATACAGCTGAACATAGAGGCTCGTGCATCATTTACAGCTGAACTGAGAGGCACGTGTATCATAAACAGCTGAACAGAGAGGCACGTGTATTGTGTACAGCTGAACTGAGAGGCTCTTGTATCTTATACTGCTAAACTGGGAGGCTCGTGTATCATATACAGCTGAACTGAGAGGCGTGTGTATTATTATACACAGTTGAACTGAGAGGTGGAGTTGTTGCATACAGCTGAAAAAGGTGTGGTTATTACATACAGATAAAGAAGGCAGGGACTAGGATACACAGGTGGATCAAGAGAACAGGCTTAGTTAGTCTGGGTTGGAGCAGTCTCTGCAGGGAAACCACCTGAGGCTGTAAATACCCAGAGGGAGAAAGCTATGGTGGACATTTTTTCTATACACTACCAACATCCACACTTGGATCTGGAGGAAGACTTTGCTGTTTCTCTGAGCCTCACACTACAGAGGAAGGAGAAGTCCTGTCCTTTCTCATGGGTCCTTGACAAGTTTGCGACCAGTCAACAGCACCCATTCCTTAGGAACTTCACTAAATGATTCCTCCTTGCTTCACACTGGGAAACACTCTGCCTCAATTGAAGCATCTTACAGTATGTAGGATGTCCTGTGACAAAGATCAGAATCCAAACAGTTCCAAGGTAGAGGAGCCTGGGTGATACCTCTTGTGATTCTTCATGAGTGCCACAAGAGCACCTAGTCTGAACTAACCTGAAGAAGCCTCCATGTGATACCTAAAGCACACACACCTGATGTATTACTGAATTCACTGATAATGCCTTCAATAACCTAAGCTATATTTGTGATGGAAATATGCCACCGATGCTTAAATGCCACATTTTGGAAGGAAACAAATCTAGACATTTGGATGTCTATGAAACTGAAAATATCTTCTGGATACCAACTGCATGGGGACTGCTTGGTACTCTGTGCGTGGAGCGAGTGGGCGTGACATCCCATTGAAGGGCCCAGACCTCAGCAGTACTAATCCTCTCTGTGGCCATATGTCCATCAATAGGATTCCAGTGCCCCTTACTTTTATAGTAAATAATTTAAGGAAATAAAATCTTGTAAAATGAGAAACTTTAATTATTTAAAGCAAAGGCACAAGTAAACATTTTAGGTTATACAGTGTTACAATTAAGAAAACCCAACAGTACAATGAAAGATATTTGTATCTGTCTATGTCCAATGTATTACGTGTCACCTCTTCTCTGAAAGGAAGAGGCATGTAGAGCCACAGTTGTAATGAAAATTTGCATTTTAAATAGCATTTTAAATACCCTACTGTCGATAAGAGATTTTAATTAATTTCTTAATTAATAAAAAATTAATTAAAAATTGTTTGCTAATCTAGAGCAGCAATAATTTTCAGGCTAAAACTCATTGCTTTAGTGAGTAAGTTACTGACTCTACAAATGTTGGCCATCGATGTCTTGGTATTGCACAATAACCATGCTGGCCATGAAAAGCTTACCAAAACATAACTGATAGCCTTACCTTTTAAAAATCGAATATTACAGAGCAGTATGCAAATGGTAAATAAGGAACCAGATGACTTCTTATGATGCCAGGAATAATATGCTTCAAAAGCAGCAGACATTGTTTTCAATCAAAGGCACTGCCTGGAAATTCACAAGCTGCATTGTGCTCAGGGCTGGAAAAGGTTTTTTTCTCTTGTTTTCAACAGCCAATTAGCTGAAATATGATGTTTCCATCAACCAGAAAAGGCTGACTGGCCACCAACTGGCCAAACAAAATAAAAACAAGCCAAAAACAACAAATTCAAACAACAAGAAACCAGAGTAGAAGTTGATAAAACATTCTCTTTGGCCTCATTCTCCATAGAGAAAATATATGCATTGATTTTGAAGAAGTCAGACTCTGGGTGTAGCACAGTGGTAAAGATCTTACCCACTGTGTAAGGCCCTGGGTTCCATCCCCAGAACTGAAAAAAAAGTTTATTGAAGTGCTTTCTGGATCCTAATGTTTGGGCGTGCAGCCTCTCGTTTAGTGTGTCACCAGGGGCAGAAATGAGAGCAGGAAAGTCACTATCCCAAGAGAGCAAGGTATTCTGTCGTCTGTCATCTACCCCTTTACTCCCTAGAACATCCTTCAAGTCTTAGGGTTGTGAACAGATACCATTTGAAAGACACAAAAATATCTGATGGTGTAAAATTAATCATTAGACCACAGTTCAACATCTCAAAGCCCTAAACAGATACTTAAAGTTAGTTTGAATGAAATGGAGTCAGATCAGGGCACAGTATCCTATGGGAAGGACCCTGATGTCCAGAAAGACTTTGCATCTCTCTCAGGTGTATGTAGAGTTAAAAAATATGTTTTTGAGACAAAATCTTACTGTTACCCAGGCTGGTCTTATACTCAGGCAATCTTCCTGCCTCATCTTCCAGAGTAGCAGGAGATGTCGGCATGCGCCCCTGCATCTGACCTGACTCTAAGACCTCGAATAGATGTTGCTTCTAGCTTTCCACTGTACAAATCACAAAAGGATCAATGAATTAAAGTTTAATTACCAAGGTTATTTTACACCTACTTCAAACCAGAAAGAGTATTAGGAAGTTCTCTGAGCTTGTTTGGTTTTTGGTGGTGCTGGGATTGGACACAGGGGAGTGGGCATTTTAGGTAAGCATTCTAACTTGCGAGCTGTACTGCTAGCCCCATTCAGGTTTCCTGATGTGGGATCTAGATAAATAACAGGGCTATAAGTCAATCACTCCACTGGGCTATTGACAACCTCCTGGAGTAACAGTACAGAGCCACACAGGAGAACCCATAAGGACTAGACCCTGGCGGTGCTGTCAACTCTCAGAGCAGGATCCACTCTCACAGAGAGACTTGACTACGATGTCCAGGAATGTCCATCTCTACGGAAGATTCTCAGGAAACAGATTTAAATAAAACTTATTTTATTGCCAGAAAGCAGGGAACTGAAAAACTCAATAGCTAGGCCTTTTGAAAAGCCTCGATATATGCAAGGGAGGACGGTCCTGTCGGGCATAGGTGGGAGAGGAGATCCTTGGTCCCATGAAGGCTGGACACCGTGTGTGGTGGGAATTCGAGGGTGGGGAAGTGGGAGTGGGGGGGTAGGTGGGGCCACATCCTCATAGAAGCAGGAGGAGGGGGGATGGGATAGGGGGTTCCTGGGCAGGAGGTGGGGGGAAATGGGGTAAGGGGAAAACATCTGAGATGTAAATAAAATATAAAAAAAAAAAAACAAAAAAAAAAAAAAAAACCAAAAAAAAAAAAAAAAAAGAAAAGCCTCAAAAGAGAGATTTGAATTAATACCTCAAATAACTAGCTTGTGATCACAGGTAAACTAAATATGAGAATTTAGTGGGTACTCTGGAAACAGAAGGCATGTGTCCAATCCTGTCTGTCAGCAAGAGCGTAGCGAGCACAGTCTTGCTGGGAAAGCCCGGCCCACCATGCAGCATAAGGCATCACACAGTCTTAGAAGGAAAACTACTTTTGCTTCTTCTATTCCATTTTGTAAAACATTTTTCTTTATGTACACAACATTCTGTGCAAGAATGTCCTTCCATAAGTGTACTAAATCTATTTTCCACTATGGCTCTTTTCTTTTTCTAGGCTGCAAACAAAAAAAAGAGAGTGGAGGAACCAGTCAACACTGGCCTGCAGCCTCTCCACAGGTTGAGTGTCCTTTCTCAATTCACAACTAACAGGCATTCAGCTTTCTAGAGAAAAACTCTGAACAGAGGAAATGACTAAAAGTAAAGGGTTCTTATGGCTTTAACTGTTGGTTAGAGACTAAAGAATTTAAATACATACAATATTCTTTTCCGATATATTTGCTGTGCATCTTGGACCTTAATCTAGTGCTAAATTATATTAAATAGATTAGCATAAAATAGCATTGCTATGACCTCTGCAATCATGTTTATTAGTTAAAGATGGAGTAAAGGACTTCACCATTAGTGTTTGAATAGCAATCAGTTATGAATCTGCTAGCGAGTTACTACAGCTGCTAAGCCAGTAGTGTCTGGTTTGTATTTTGTTTTCTTCTAATTTGTTATTTACAGAAGTCCTGTTAGAATGCTGAAGGCAGTCCCTGTCAATGTTTGCTACTCATGTAAGGGGATGCTGGGTGATACGGATTTATAATATGTACAAGTACTAGTTAACCTGCTACCATTCTGACTAACACACAAAGTATACTACACATAATACTTAGAAGCTAAAACAAAAAACTTTCAGAACAATTACTTTGTGTTTAGAAATTATACAAGAAAAGGTGTTTGTGTGACAGTCTCCAGTGGCTACTAACAGAAATGGATTTTAGTGAAGAAAGGGATAGATATCCTCAAACACAGGTTAAATCACATCTATGTTCTGGTCAGATGTCTATAGACAGCTGACTTGGAAACAAATTAATAAACACAAATGTACAGTTTGTTCAATGAGCATAAAATATTGCACAAGAGCAGTTTTGTTTTTAAAAAATCCAATTTCCCATAGTCCTCAATTTTTAAATGGTTCTCACATTTAGATATAGCAGTATTTTTTAAATAGGAAAAATTTATATTCGGTAATACTGTTAGAACCCCATTTACCAATTAGCACACTTCAGTCTACTGTAGCAATGGAAATTCAGTGAGCATTTGGCAAAGACAGTCAGGTAAGACTGTAAACAGACATATATATATATATACACACACACACACACACACACACACACACACACACAGAGGACAAGGGATGGCCCCGGCTCCTCTCAGTGGAACACTGCTGCCCTCAGGACTCCACTGTCACAGTGAAGGCCGGTCACACGGTAGTGGAGTAGGACTCTCTCTGTGTGGACCTCTGTGGAGCCTCAGGGTCACTCTCCTGAGTCCCCAGCACACCGTCCTCTGCTTCGCTCTCACTGCCATCTGCCAAAGCGGGGTTCAGAGACACTAGGCCAGATTTTCTGTGCAAAGGAAAACCGATGGCACTTTCCTGTAAGGAACTATCTATAAAATCTTCATCCGATGAGTGGAACAGTTCATCGTCTGTTATCAGATGGCTGACAATGTGGATTCCATCAAAGGTCGGTTGGCTGGAGAAGTCTCGCTGGCCTTTTAGGCATCTGAGCTGTGAGAACAAAGTCCAGGTCATTAGATGACTCACACTGAGGCACACGACTGTCCCATGAAAAAGCAAGTAATTTAGATTCAAGGAAGACAATGCTTTGATCTTTTTACTTACAGAAATATATTATGTAATGGGACGTAACTCATTCTAATTGACACTAATAGGACTGTTACTAGATTTTATTATTCTCATTTATAGATTAGGAAATAAACTTGAGAAAAACCTGATGAGATTTCAAAGCTAACAGTTTTAGTTTCAACTAAAACTTTATTGTGCTATAAAGATGATATGCGCTCCATGCATACGTCACCTGATTTCCATACACCACAGACAGTCTGGCTACATTATAAGTTATACCATTCTTATCCCTGGATTATTCTGAGGTAAATCACAGACAGCCTATCAATTCATCTGCAAATAGTAGCTGCATTCCTAGGAGGTATGAACTTAAAGACTGTACTCTTCACTATGACACACACCCTCTTGAAAGCATGTCACCTTAAATCTGTAAATGACAAAAACGAATCAGAAATCACTAAATTTCTGAGTCTTGGAACTGGTGAAGTAGATCAGTTGGTTGGATATTTTGATAGTATACACAAATCTATACACTCTACCTCCATACTGCAGAAACCAGGCTTAGTGAGGTACCCCTGTAGTTTCAGCACTGGGAGTTGGAGGCAGGAGGATCATGAATTTAATGTTATTCTTAACTACGTAACAAGTTTGAGGGCAGCATGAATACATGCAACATTCTCCAATCCCATAGGCCACCACATACTAACACTCAAATCAAATCTGGGGCACATATGCCCACCTTGTGTGCCACCTCTACTTCCTCTCTCTGCTCCTTTGGAAAGAATGTCTGACTTCTCTCAAGAGGATTAATTTGTTTCCCTTTCTTTTTTATTTGGCAACCACATCTGTGTTCTCTTCCTAGAGATTTCCATCTCTCTATATGTCTCATATAAGGAGCCTAAGAAAGTAAAAAGCCACCTGTACTTGTGTTGGGAAACTGTTAGCTTGTCTAACCTTCACCTACACTTTCTGTAAGCACCTTTCCCAGAGGTCAGCTGCTGCTGCTCAGCTTCAAGTCCATCACAGCCCCCATGCTCACCACGACCAATGGCACCAACACTCTTATTATAGAATTAGACGTCATCTTGCCCTCGGAAACTTATGTTGAAAATATAAAGTTAATTTTGACTTTCATTTGTCTTGTATACTTTGTCTATTTCCCCTATAAAAAGCAGAATTAAGCAGCAAAAAATGGTTAACTAGCTACCACCTATGTTGAGGATGAAAGGATATGCTAAGACTCCCTTCATGTCCCTACATTCTTCATTCCTGTCAACCTCCATCCCTGTTCTCAGTGACAAGCTCCTAGTCAGTATCTTTCAAATCTTGAGATAAAGGCAATGCGAAACAGACAGGAAATGTTACAAACACTTTCAAAACTAACGGTTCTGAGAGAAAAGCCATTATAACCTTGCCACGCTGCCTCCTAGCTTTCCTGACAAGACTTCCAGGAAGAAGTGAAGACATTTTACCAATTCCTTGCTTGCTTGCTTGTAACTGGAACAAGAGATGCTCTGTTCAGTAAGGTGATTATCTGCTTCAGGCATTCCTTCAGCTACAAAGAAATGTCCCTGCCCTACAGTGAGAAGACAATTATACTGAGGGAAGGGGAAACTAAAGTAGCATGTGGTGCCTTGGCACGGCTGAGGGAACGTAAACTCAGCACTGCCTCTTCAGCAAAGCACAGCACAGTGTAGGATGCTGGGCGTGAGAGTCAGAGCTGCACTACAACCGCCATGCTCTGATGCAACATCCCTTCGCCATATTGCAACCCACGATTTACAGCTGAGTGCTGAGTTCAGTCAGTTAATCCCTTTCTCTTTTCTTCCCCAGATCCTTCTGAGGAAATACTATGGGACATGTGTCTTCGTTCTTCCTGCTGTTACAGGGGAGCGGCGGAGGAACCACCACTTGTCAATTGTTTGGAAAGCTGTGGTTTTCCTTTGCGCTAACAAAGTGTACCATAATGAACATATTGTAGCCTTTATCAGATGATGCAACTACAGAAAATTAACTATGGCTTGAAGACTCAGTTTCTCAACATCAAGGGTGAAGGCTAAAGTCTCTTGAGAGTCACTGATAGAAAACAGAGGAATTTTTTAGTTGTATAAATAAACAAAAAAAGATAAGAGATGATATTGAAAGACTAAAGCCACTCCTTACCTGTGTCTTGGACTAAGGAACAGGCATGCTGGGTGGTGACAAGGAAGGCCTGTGTGGGACCGTAAGTGGGCACCTGGGCAGGGAATTTCAGGGTACTGCACGTGGTTTCAAAAGGTCTACATATGGGCAAATCCATGGGAAGTTTTCATTATGTCCAGGGACTTTAGTAGAAGGCCAATGGTAGGCCTTCTGCACCATTAGAGATCTTTGTTTTCTGTTGTAAACAGAAAACAAATCTGTAACCCTTATTATCAGACTTTGAGGACTTAATTGGAAAAAAAAAAAAGACATCTTCCATGTAATGCACAGGAATCTTAGTTTTCTTTGTAAGTGTCTCATGAGAGTCTGAGATATTGAGGGTATGAGATCTGGAGAAGAGGTAGAGTACTGATCTACTGCACAAGGAGGGAGGACATTGTTCTACTGCACAAGGAGGGGGGGACACTGTTCTA
>NW_021605170.1:1155050-1169064 GCF_004785775.1 Grammomys surdaster | reverse complement strand
ACCAAAAAAAAAAAAAAAAAAGCAAGCCCAAACAAAGTAAGTGAGACAAAAATACCTTGAATTCATTTTGTTTTGGCCATTTATTGCTAAGCATGGAGCCTACCCTTAAGTGTGGTTAATATTATCCAGTGAGAATCCAATGAAGAAAATGACTTTTCCTTTGCAAGTGGGTGTCAATTTTAGGTTGCTTCCTGGTTGGGGTGAGAGCTTATGTCCACTCCCAGTGCTGAGACCTGTCTGGCTTGAACCTGTGCTTATTCCTTAGTCTTAAAACTGAGACAGTCAAATATTACCAGAGATGTAAAGTCAACATCTAAGAGAAGCAGGACAAAAACAACACAGGGGATGGAAAACTACACCCTATAGATGTGTATACTGACAACCACATACCTAGAGATGTGTATACTGACAACCACACACCTACAGATGTATATACTGACAACTACACACCTACAGATGTGTATACTGACAACTACACACCTATAGATGTATATACTGACAACTACACACCTATAGATGTATATTCTGACAGTTACACACCTACAGACATGTATACTGACAACTACACACTTACAGATATGTATACTTATAACTACATACCTACAGATATGTATACTTACAATCATTTCATTCTTGTAAGGACATGCTCTACATAAAAAGAAGCTCCCAGGTAACTGGCAACATTGCCTGCATTGTACCTTTAGTTTTATTATAAACTTACAATAAAAACATCATATCCACTAAAGACAAGGTAGAAAACAAAGCAATTCCACAGCCTATAATCGTGAGACAAACATTAACATTTATCAAATCTTTTGAGATAAGTTTAACCTTACTGATCATTACATACATGGCCTTACAGCCTGCTTCCCACCTGGTGGTTCACCTCCATACTTCTTAGTGTCATCATCATTGTTTGATGGTTGAGTGGTACCTCATTTAGAAATGCACCATGATCTGCTTAAACAATCCTTCTGCTGGGAAATTTCAATCCTACACCCTCCCCCTGCCCAACACACGCACACCATTTTAAGGAACCACAATATTTCTTGAGCACACAGCTCTCAGAGAGAGGTGCCTGGTCAGTTCTTTAAGATGTATATCAAGAAGCATAAAGTCCAGCACAAGGGTCCCACCATTCTTAAGAACTTTGACTTCCATGTTTAAGCTATGAGCCAGAAAGTGGTAAGAGCTCACACCCTTAGCACTGCCTGGTAATCTCACTTCTGGTTTGCCTTCATGTTCTCCACAGTGGTCCTTTAACTGACTAGTGCCTGCAGCTGAAGATAATCTTAAACTGGCCTTCCTCCCTCCTCTCAGCTGCCGAGACTCATATATGTACCATAGCACCAGGCATGTCTCGTGTCTTTACTAAAATCACAGTCCTGGTGCCTATGGAGATAGGTTAGTAAGTAAAGTGCTTGCCACACAAGCGCGAGGCTCTGACTTTATATCCCTAGCACCCATTAGAAGCTGATATGGTGGAATGCATCTACAGTCCCATCACACAGAGAGAATGAAGACATGCTCCATTAGAGACCCTGTCTGAAGAAATAAAGTAGAAGAGGCTGGAGAGATGGCTCAGAGGTTAAGAACACTTGCTGTTCCTGCAGAGGTCCTGGGTTTGGTTCTTAGCACCCACATGGTGGCTTATAATCATTTGTAATTTCAGTTTCAGGGGATCCAACACACTCTTTTGGCCTCCATGTGCATAAGGCATGCACATAATGTACATATATATATGCAGGAAAAACAGTCATACATGTAAAATAAAAATATAAAAAATACTCTCACATACTCAAATGTGCTTCAAAACTGACGAGCAAGTTGATCCTTGACAGTGATAAAAGTAGAAGTACTGCTCACATGCAACCCAACTTGTAAAATAACAAACAAAACCCACTTACTGGCCAAGTGCAGTGACACAGGCCTGTAATCCCAGTCTGGGTAATAGTGAGACCCTACCTCAACCAAAAAAAAAAAAAAAAAAAAAAAATTAAAGGCTTCATTTATTCATTCAATTATTGGGTACTTAACCCAGGACCTTGTGCATGGTTGAGAATATATCTATAGGTAAGTCTGATGCTGGAGTTTTACATTTTAAGTAAGCATTCCAGAAAAACATAAAATATTGGCTGCTGAACATATTTTATCTCTATCACTAGTTCTTGGACTACAGGGATGATTTTAAAATCAGTTTTGAATAATTCAGCATTCTGATTCTGAACATGAACTACATTAAAAAGCTGGAAGACTTCTGGAGAGGCCCTGACCACATTCATGCCACTGCTTTACATGTTACATGGAAATATCAGCCATCAGACAGATGGGAGCACCCACAGGGGGCCGGGAGGGCACGCTTTCTTACCTGACGTGGACTACTTCATCACGTTATGCATTAAGAAACAGAGTAAAAGTAAGAACATGAAGAATGTATATAAACAACATTTAAGACACTGGACACATTTGCCACAACTTTAAAATTTAGTAAAACTTTAGCCCTGCACTAACAACAGAGAGATCAGAACTCAGGCTTTCACTGTAAGCATGGAAACCCCACCATCTGGCAATTGGCAAAGAAGGGTGGTGAGACATATAACCAGCAAAGAATAAGGCACAAAATGCTGTATAGTTAATAAGAAAACAGGAAACTGTTATGTTCATAGTCTGATGAATTTAGTTCGGCTTTGACAGGAAGCAGCAGAGTTTCTAACTGCATGATAGTGAAAAGTCAAACACCAAAAGCTAATAGCAACAACTATAACTATTTCACACTAAGATTGGCACTAAGATTTTTGACTAGGTAGAATCTGCAGAGATGTATATTTTGAAGTTCCATATGACTCTATCATATAGCTAAATATATGTAAGTATTTTAGAACTCACCATCAGTTTACTCTAGAAACTAAGCCACTGTGTGCTAACTTTCTTTTGTGAAACAAACAAGTGACCTAATTTCAGAGTCTTGAAGAGACCATTACTAAGTAGTAGAGAAATCTGTGCTGAGAAAATGTGGTCACCTGGGCAAGTGCCCACAGGGTTAGGGAAGATAACATGTTCTCTCTGTGTTTGCATTTTTAAGGCACATTCTAGAATATCATTAACTTATCAAGAGTTAAGAGTTCATTTTTACTTGATTTTAAAGAGGCATGAATGATATTTTTCCAATTTTGACATCTAAACAAAGCAATTCACACAATTAGTAAGATATTAATAAAAACATTCATATGACATTTTATAGATAACGATGCATATCATTCACGTTAAAATGACTTTTCTCCATGTGTGAGCAGAGATCACATGGTCACGACAAGTCCCACATTCTGAGATTCAAAAATGAAGAAAGAGCACTAGGTATTTTGAAAGTCAATCAATCCACAACAAAGTGGAAAAAGCCATCCGCATACCAAAAAACCCCCTCACCAAATGAACTCTGATCACTCCTAGACAAGGTCTGAACTATTGAAGTGAGTCACGTGCACTGCCAACAGTTGCAGTAAGTTTCCAAGGCTGAGTCATATCAGACTGCAGAGCTCCATCTGTATGTACATTTGCCTCTGTATATCAATGTCTGTAAAACACAGATCTTTTTAAGCTGAATAACATTTCTGTAGGCAATACTCAACCAATAATACCAATAATTAACTCTATGTTCTGCTTCATATAGGAAAGCAGGCATATAGCATGATAGTCACACGGATCGCTAAGCTGACACATCTTACCCATCCCTACATTTGGTCAATAATTTTGTTGGATTCTTTATAGAATACTTTTAATAGTTTTTCCAGATTTCAGAATTTAAAATAAATGAAAATAGGTAACTACATGCTACATTTTCTTTCTTTTTTCATCATTGCCAAGCTCAGGATTATTTTGATCTCCTAAGCACAGGAATTATAATATATGTACAACCAGGCTCTAAATTTTTCTTAATTATCAGCTTCTTTTAAAAACTGTATTATAAACACAACAGAGATTAAACTAGAAACAAGTACCCAAAGCAAAAGATTTCCAGAAAACTCAAAGAGGAAACCAATAAAAGTGATCATCTGGAGGTCGGGACTTCTTAATCTCTGTATGCCAAAATCCTAAGATTAAGAAGTTGTCTAAGTTAAAACACCGAGACACTTCACTAAAACACTAGTAACTTAAAAAGCATTAAGTAACTCATTAAAAACACTGAAAATTTAGTCAGGCCGTGGTGGCACATGCTTGTTATCCCAGCACTCAGGAGGTAGAGGCAGGTGGATTCCATGAGTTTGAGGCCAGTTGGGCCTACAGAGAATTCCAGGACAGCCAGGACTCCACAACCTGGAGAAACCCTGCCTCAGAAAACAAACAAACAAACAAACAAACAAACAGAAACACTGAAAATTTAAGAAATTGAAGAGTCTATGTAAAAATGTATAAAACATAATAGTTAATTCACATTCAGAAGCAGCGAAGGGCTGTGTACCAACATGTGAAAGGCAGAAAGTTTGGAATTGGAGAAACTGATCCTGACTACTTGTTTCCAGAGCAGAAGGGAGGGAGCCATCTACAGAGCCTCCGACTGTCACACAGAGGAAGCTCTACACAGTCCTGTGGGCAAGCGAAGAGAGACTATTGCTGATCATCTTCTTCCTGGCAGCTGATGGATCTTGACAAAATTGAAACCATTAGCAATATTCAGACAGCAGTCTAATGCTAGTGGTGATGAGGTTAGGAATGTATGAGGTTCTATGTAAATTCATGACCAATCACAGGAAATAAATCACTTCACACTTGTTTCAGTCTGAACTTTTAAGGCTAGATCAAAGTACCACGAATATTTCATTTGATTTAACCTTTAGATGAAGCACTAAAAACACTCAAGACTGTTACCAAGATGACCTCATGAAGTTTTTCTTTTCTGTCTGGACTGAATTATGTTAACAGGAACTGCTGAAGCTGTATGATGGGCTTTTATCAATCCATCGAATCAAGCCAGTATGTACCCACAAACAGTGCACTAGATGCTGGCAAAAAGCTGAAGGAGAAAAAAGCAAACAAGGCTCCTGACATCAGAGACCTTGTGTCAGGCAGAAGAGACTGCATCTGATGTTGGGCTGTCACACCAGAGCACAAGAAGTCCACAGGAGAAACCATTCGCTGCCCAGGAGGGAGAATGCTGAAGGAAAAGGCCTGAGCTGGGTCTTTAAGGATAAACAGGTGTTCAAGGGGAAATTCAGGAATACTGGCATGGTGAGAGACAGAGAGGCCTGAGAATACCTTACATGTTGGGAAACTAAAAAATTTTTGTGTGGCCAGATCTAGATCTTTAGAGATGACATGAGAGAAGCAGGGATAAACTCTGAAGAATCTCGATGTATGCTGAGGATGACTTATGAAAGCTTATTGACCCACAGGGCAGGAAGTCAGGCCACTGCTGTTATGTCATCATCTGAATGTATACTTCATTTATGGTCTACGGACTTGATGAGGACATATTAGTCCCTGGCATTGTCTGAAGTGCCTTTCTGGTGTGACTTCAATTCCACCACTAACTCCTACAAGATAACTGAGGGACAAAAAATTTGCCTATACTAACATAGCTAGGGAGACACACACACACATACACACACACACAACTGGCAGTGTTGCAAGTCCTATACTATCTGTTTAAGCAGCCATAAACAACCTAAATAGACACAAATAAAATTGAATGAGGGATGGTAAACAAAGCTAACAGAAAATCAAGACACAAGTCTGAGTCTGACACATTACAACGGCTAACTGCTAAATGCCATGGTCTCTTTTAGTAGGTCATCGTCATCTTTAAGTTTTTAAGGTACCAGAACACTCAAGATACATGATATAGCTGAGTCCATTCTCAAAAGATATACAAAGTACTTTTAAACACTATAATAAGTTCCATTCATAGACCTCAGGGAATTTTTAAAAGGCACACACACTATAATCCAAGAACTTGGGAGGGAGAATTTAAGTTAGAGGCCAGCCTTGGTTACAGAGTGAGACTTTGTCTCAAAATGAAGGGAAAAAGCAGGTAGGGGTACAGAGACACAACAGTCCACATGTTTGAATAGGTTTTACCATGGCTACAGCGCTGCACACCGTCACCACAAGCAACCTGAGGACACTGTCATCACCCAAACAAACACACCGCACACTCTCAGCTGCCATCCGTGCCCTGTCTGCCTGCCACCTTGTCCTCAACTCCACGTAACCACTGATGTGACTGTCTCTACAGTTTTTCCTATTCTGTGCTTCTTATGTAAGTGGCATCACCAAGTGTGAGGCCCTCTGTGACTGAATTCTTACACTCTACAGCACACATCAGTATTATACTCCTCTGTTGCCCAGTCCCCTTCTGTCGTATGGATATGCCACATCTCCCCGGGACTCATCAGCTGACATGCCTGTGGAATGGTTTTATTTTATATCTTCTGTAAACAATGTTATGAATATTCATGTACATGTTTCAGCGGAGATATTTCATTTTTCTTGGGTATAAAGACAGATATGGAACTTCCAGGCAAGATGGTAAGTATGTTTAGGCATTTGAGAAAATGAAACATTATCTCCCACAGTATCTGTACCATTTTCTCTTCCCACTTCCCATGTACAGAGTTCAGAGTTCTCCACATCTTTGTCAATTTTAATTATATACTTATATGTTTCTGGTTAGTATGAAGTAGAAATTTACTGTAGTTTTGATTTGTACTTCTTTGAAGGTTAACGATGCTGAACTTTTTTTTTCTTGTGGTTATTGGCCACTTATAGATTATTTTAGAAAATACTCTATTGAGGTTTTTTTTTTTGGGGGGGGGGGGTGTCGAGACAGGGTTTCTCTGTGTAGCTCTGGCTGTTCTAGAACTCACTGTATAAATCAGACGGGCCTCAAACTCAAAGAGATCTTCTTGCGTCTGACACCTGAGCCCTGGGTTAAAGGTGTGCACCACCATTGCCCAATTGGGATTCTTTACTTGCTTAATAAATGAATTATTCATCTTTTTATATTCAAACTGAAAGCTTTTGACTATTATACAAATGTTTACGTATCTATCTAAGTCTATGGGGTGTAGACAGGTCAGAGGTCAGCATCCAGTGTCCTCCTCTATTGCTCTCCTCTTAGGATGAGGTCTCTCCTGTCTCCGTCCCTTGTGCTGGGATTGCATCAGCATGCTGGGCTTTTTGCAGGGGTGGTAGGGATCTGAACTCAACAGACACTTCACCCACAGAGCCATCCCCACCCCCTCAACAGATACTTCAATTTTCATCTCCTGTTTTCAAGGTTATCTTCTGATTTTCTTGATGCCCTTGAAGCATGAGAGTTGAGAGCTCACCTACTCTGTACCATCTGCTTATGGTGAAATATCTAAGACTAAGTTTCTAAGGCAAGCTCTATGTTCTTTTCCTGTCAAAAATTACGGTTCAATCTAGAAAGTCAGGCACTGGATATATTCTATGGAAGGCAGCCTGAAAACCACTCTAGTGATAGAGTAAGTTGGTCTACTTTAAACGAACATGCTGAAAAATATATCTAAAAACCAGAAATCATATATCTGGCAACAGCAGTATACTTAAAGTATAAAAAAACTCTGAAACACAATTTTCAAATAAACAAAACAAAAAACAAAGATGGTTTCAAAATGCAAAAAGGACCTAAACCAACATTTCCCTAAAGATATAAATGGTCAACTGGGCTATTCAAAGATATTCCACTTCCTTAAGCCATGCAAAGAACGTCCATAAGAACCACATAAATCATAGTACCCGAGAGACCAAAGAAGAGTTGTGAGTTAGACAGAGGCTAGCCTGGGCTACACATCAGGCTGCAGTCCTCACATTTACTAGGATGGCTGTCACCACGGAGACAGACCCAGTGCTAGCTAGAGATCAGAAGCCTCACACACACCTGGTGGAATGGAAACTGTTAACAGCAGCTTTGGAAAACAGTATGGTGTTTTCTCAGCTGGTGAATGTGGAGTTGACTTACAATCCAACAAACCTACTTATAACTGTATACTCAGATGCAAACAGAAGTTCATACAGAAGTTCGTATGTGATGTTCACAGTAGTATTATTCATGACAGAAGAATAAGCCAATGTTTATCAACTAATTAATGGATTAAAAAGTGGTATATTCCTATTTTTTATTATTAGGCAATATAAAAGAATGAAGTATAGACACCAAGTACCATATAGATAGCTCTTGAATACATTATGCTAAGTGGAAGAAGGCTACATAACACTAAATATTGTATGTTTCTATTTATATTACACATGCAGTATCAAGGAACCTCTACAAAGACAGAAAGAGGGTCAGTGGTAGCCTAGAGGGAGGGAAAGGAAACTGGAGGAGTGACTGCTGAAGGAGACAGCATTTGTGTCTAGATTGCTAAGAGTTCTGGAACTGACAGTGACGACCCTGTGAACACACCTAAAGCCCACAGAACATAACTGTACCTGGGTAAAGCTGATCACACAACTATCTTGATAAAATTATCCTTTGCTTATATAAAAGTAGGTAGTCATTTTGTGTGTATGATTCAAATAAAGATACTTGACAGGCTGAAAATAAATAATTGTGTACTTAGAAAGTAATTTCTAACGGATAAAAAACATAATTAAACCTTCTACATGCAGTTTTTCCCTCAGTAAAAAAAAATAAATGATTGAGATGTAAGGTAAATAAATTAATGAATGATTTTTTTCATTCAAAATCATTCAAAAGGGAGACTAAATGATGGCTACCTCCGTCAGCTTCATCAGAAACAGCAAACCATGCTGCAATGGACACTGAGTGCTGTAGGCTGAGAAGCTGAGGGTGAAGCAGGCTCATTTATTTTCAGGAGCTGTAACTTTAAAACATGTAGCACCCCTCCCCCTTGCCAGGGAGCACAAACCCCTCGGCTAGGTCAGCATCTTACTCCTCTTTGTCCCGAGAAGTGCAGGCTGCTCTGTGAAGATTGGGTACTTGCAAACCACATGACCTCATGAATGCTATCTTATCACCTCACAGGTTCCTCACACTGACCACAACTTAAATCAGACAGGCAGCAGAGCAGCAGAGTCTGTGACATGTACATTGGTAGACATTTCCAGCTGTTCTGTTTGTGGGGAGAGAAAATCTGATTATCTCATGTCAACTGCATCTGTGAAATACTGTTTATGAAAAGCACATGATTCACTGCTTTAAACCTCTAGCCAAGTTAAAACTTTGTGCCTTAGTAAATCTGAGAGCCAGTAGTTCATTTTTTTACCAAAGTTCCTCTAACTGATACTCAGCAAATGTTCCTATTTTGAAAAAAAAAAGAAAAAGAAAAAGCTAGCAATATATTATTTATTTTTTAAAAGTAACATAAAAATTAAGTTGCTTGCTAGGTGTGGAGGTGTATGTCTTCAATCCTAGTACTGAAGGAGCAGGTCACACTAAATTCAAGCCAGCCTGGTCTAACACACTTGATCTAAGGGAAAAACAAGGGAGCCTTGCTGGCCTGGCCTCAGGGCCTCACTCTGATCTCGACTACCTAGACTGCACTCCTCCCTGGTCGCTTCTGTGAGCGCTGACCCTCCCTAACAATCTTCTCACACATATGCCTCTCTACCGGAGACATCCCATGCTGCCCTTTCCCTGGCTACTTTCTACTCCTCTTGTATACAGCACAGGCAGCCCCAGAGTGGAGGAGTGTGTGTACGGGGTGTGGGGTGTCACGTGTGCCAAGAGGCCAGAAGAGGACATCAGTGTCCTGCTTTACCACCCTCTACCTTACTCCTTTGAGAGAGGATCTCTCTCTGAACCGGGAGGTTGGCTAGAGGCCAACAAGCAACAGAAACACACCTGCCTCCACCCTCAGAATACATAACCACTCCTGTTTTGTTTTGTTAAAGAACATGGGTGCTGGGTTCCAAACTCAGGTCCTCTAGCGTCAGAAGCACGCGCTCCCAAATATTAAGTCACCTCTCCAGCCCACACTGGAGATTTTCTATGTGCTTGCACCACAATACTGCCATACTGCCTGCTTTCCTTCCAGTTCCAACTTCCTGTTCCAATCTCAGGATGGAAAGAACCTTAAGAACCATTTACTGCGCCAGACAGTGGTGGCGCACACCTTTAATTCCAGCACTCAGGAGGCAGAGGCAGGCAGATTTCTGAGTTCGAGGCCAGCCTGGTCTACAGAGTGAGTTCCAGGACAGCCAGGGCTACACACAGAAACCCTGTCTCGTAAAACAAAAAAACAAACAAACAAAAAAAAAAAAACAAAAAAACAAAACAAAAAACCCATTTGCTTTACTGTAATTGCTTTAGGATCATATACTGAGGCAGTATCGAAGGCAAGCTTGGGAACTGACCGCTGCTCAAACGTTCGCTAACTGGATGGATATATAAAATGAGCTGGCATTTTAAGGTCACAGGATCAGTGTCAAAGACAGACCTAAAACACAGGCCTCTTGACTTTAAGTCCACAGTTCTAAAGACGAGTTCTCTAATCATCTCTAGCACAATGGAGAACAAAGTCATGCACAACCTAGAAAAAAAACTAAACTAAAACAACCCCCCTCTTCACACATAGACAGACAGACAGACAGACAGCACAAATCCAGAATTGCTGTTAAAAACCAAATAAACTGAATGAGTACCAAATATCCTCTTCATCTCTGCTTTAACAATGTGTCTGGAAGAACTGTCATAACAGTCAAAGGGAAAAGCAGAAGTTAGACAAAGAATAGGAATAACCAGCTTTTAAGTATAAGACATTATTAAAACATGAGTTTTCATGCAGAACGGGAACACTGGAGGAAGACTGTGGGTTTACAGTATGGGTGGTTTTCACTATTCCTCACTGAGCTGAAAGAGCCATACATACATCCTGCAAATGTCACTGTAGACGTTGGCTCTGTCATCAAGGTGAGAAGTACACATGTAATGGACATGCTTTCAGATGCTGAAGAGTCACTGTTTCCTATGGAATATCTAAGAGCCACTGCATGGTCTCCTCAGAAACACAGGAGGGCTCTCCCACCTCCACTCCATCTGCTAAGAACTGTAATAGAGAACCACAGAGTGCACCATAAGTTTCTTACTTTTCTGACAGTTTCTTATATTTTCTACAAAAATATGGACTGCCATGTGCGTATTATTTTTCATAACCTATATGGTCTTCTGTTTGTTCATTTGTTTTTTGAGACAGGTTCGCCCTGTAGCCCGTGCTGGCCTGGTACTTTCAGAAATCCTGCCTCAGTCTCAAGTGCTAGGACTACGACTGTAGGCTGCTATGCTACCCCTACCCACCTCCTAAGTGACATGCCTCAGTTGTCTCTTCTCTCTCTCTCCTCCCACTCCCCTCTGGAGACAGGATCTTATTCTGTAATCCAGGCTAGCTTCAGACTCCCAGTAATCCTACTGCCTCAGCCTCCTGAGCTCTGGGTTTATAAATCATCACACTGTCTTACACTGCAGGTCTAACTGTCACAGATACTTTTTAGGACCGTCTCTTAAGACATTTACTGACCAGCACTAACTAATAAGCACTGCTTTGGTACTATACACTTTAGTATAAATATTCCCATGTAACGTAAACTACTATTTAGATGCTCACAAACTCAGAATGACAAACTACTGAGGGTCATGGGGGAAATGTACATGCAGGGGTGGGGAGATTATATATGCAGGGGTAGGAAGAGGCCCAATACTGGAAACAGCTTGGTAGAATTACCATTGGGCAAATATGGGACAAAGTGAACTCAAAAAAAAAAGGGGAGGGGCTACAATCATGAGTTCCTATCACAGTGGCAAGACTCTAAAGAGTAAGCAGACCTACGAGGCTGACCGGGACTCTTCCCACTGCTGATTTCCACTCAGGTTGACTCTAAACCTTACAGGGAATATAAACAGCCAAGGACAGTAATAATGTAGGGGCTGCACTCTCCCCTTCCTCAACCCAGCTCAACAGTCTAGTCAGCGTACAGCTTCCCTTGCCCTGCTCTGTGAGCAGGGTGGTTTGTTCTCAAGATATTGATTTGACTCTTTAAGTCTTTGTACCAGGTCCAAACCTGGAGCTCTCTGAACCAACCACTTGCTCAGATTTCATCCTAGAGATTTCCTTAAATGTTGTTTAGATTACCTTATCATTTTATATGTATAAGCGTTTTACATGCACATATGTATGTACAACCATGTGCATACCAGGAGCCCTCAAAGATCAGAAGAGGGTTTCCGATCCCCTGAGGCTGAAGTTACATGTGGGAGTTGGGAATTGAACCCAGGTCCTTGGAAAGAACAGCTAGTGTTCTCAACGCCTGAGTCGTCTCTCCAGACCCGTCCTAGAAATCCTTAGCAAATCTGGATATTCCCAAGACATCTTCTTGTTTTCCCTAAGTTTTAGCACTTTTCTTTATTTTTTGATTTTGAATTTTTTACACAAGCAAGGCAGCTTGTGTAGAATTATAGTTTTCCTCTGAATGTGGTAAATTATATTTTTTTGAGTCAGGGGATGAGCAGAAAGATGTATAGCCCTGTATATAAGAAAAATAAATAGAACATTCAGAAATTTGGCCACCAGTTAAATTATGAATTCTTCTATCAGAACATATTTAACATATTTAATATAATTTAACTAAATTATCTAACTCATCTGCAGCTACACTTTTATTTGTTAAGTAACAGGTATATATGAATTATGGTGACTATTTTCATCCTATTTCTGTTTCTAGAAATATCAAATTTGGCTAGAAAACATCAGTTGCCTTTGTCCAGCAACTCACCTTATCTTTAGGATTTTAGGATACCCCACTAGAAACTGAGGCATCTGCAGGGTCAGTTAAACAATTTCCCTGTTTTGGATGAAATGAAAATCCAAAATCTGTAGGAAGGAAGAAAGAACAGAAGATGAAACTAGGTTCCACTCACTGGATACTGTGTTCTGAGAGAAGTGATTCACTTTAATTCACACAGGGAACTTTTTTTATGTTAATAACATGTATGCTAAAACATGTCCGACCACACAGGTCCTCAGGGGCACAGAAGGGAAGGGTGCTGTAGAACATGTCTGTAGAGCATGTCGTTTTTGCAGGACGTTAATCTGGTCTCATACACTAACAGTTGTATAACTAGGAACAGGTCCCTTAATTCTTGGGCCTTAACTTCTTCATATAGCTAATGAAACATAATGAAATGCTTCATAAATTTTAAAAAACACATCAGGCCTAAAAGTATATGAATCTTAAATCTTGGCTTTAAATACTGTTATAGCTTGGGTCATTTGTGTTCCCCAGAGGTCCATGTATTAAAGGTTTGGTCTCCAGGCTGGCACTAACAGGAAGTTTTGCACGTTCTATGAAATGGTGCTAGACTGAGGATGTAGCAATGACATAGTGCTTGCTTAGTACCCATAATGCCTCTGCCTGCCCCTCCCCCCTCCCTCTCTCCCTCCCTCTTTCCCTCCTTCCCTCCCTCCCTCCCTCTCATGAACAAACAAGGGAGGAGAGACTGAGAAGAGTGGGGGATAAAGAGAGCACATCCAAGAGCAGCAAGCGCTTAAGAATTTCACTGTGGGAGTGTCCTTAAAGGTACCCTAAACGTAGTACCTTGGCACTCCTGGTCTCAAGATGAGGGATTTTGTCCCATCACACACGCCTGTGTGTGTGTGTGTGTGTGTGTGTGTGTGTATGTATTCGTGTGCATACACATACAATAAGATTTATAAACCACAGTAGCCATTTAAGGATCTTAAGGTAACGTTCACAGGTGTACAAACATGACTGTTCACTCTGTTCAGGGCACTGTTCAGTCATAAAGAAAGCCTACTTGCTCTGAGGCTGGTGTGAGCTACTTGGTACACCGACTCACTGAAAGAAAGGTTATTTTAAGCGTATACTTCCTAATCAGAAGCTGCTACACTAAGAAAATAAATCTTTTTCTACTGTAAAAACAAATCACAACTTATAACTTAAACATTAAAATGTTCATAGAAATCAAAAGTTGACCAACATCAGCAGCCATCAGTGTGTGTGTATCTGTGGATGTGCACAC